>NC_133336.1:59023495-59183495 GCF_042186555.1 Aquarana catesbeiana | reverse complement strand
GATAAAAGAAGAAAAGAGCCTATTAAAGTGCTGAGCACCCCCATTCTGCGGAGAATGGAAAGCAGCACATCATTAGAAACACCCCCATTCTGCGGAGAATGGAAAGCAGCACATCATTAGAAACACCCCATTCTGCGGAGAATGGAAAGCAGCACATCATTAGAATTGTGCATAGCATCAGCAAGCTGAATGTGTTGGCTGAGCCACCAATGGCAGAGGCTTTAAGCTGAGAACAAGTGGCACCGTCTGATGGTGCACGCTCGAGGATAAAAGAAGAAAAGAGCCTATTAAAGTGCTGAGCACCCCCATTCTGCGGAGAATGGAAAGCAGCACATCATTAGAAACACCCCCATTCTGCGGAGAATGGAAAGCAGCACATCATTAGAAACACCCCCATTCTGCGGAGAATGGAAAGCAACACATCATTAGAATTGTGCATAGCATCAGCAACCTGAATGTGTTGGCTGAGCCACCAATGGCAGAGGCTTTAAGCTGAGAATAAGTGGCCCCGTCTGATGGTGCACGCTCGAGGATAAAAGAAGAAAAGAGCCTATTAAAGTGCTGAGCACCCCCATTCTGCGGAGAATGGAAAGCAGCACATCATTAGAAACACCCCCATTCTGCGGAGAATGGAAAGCAACACATCATTAGAATTGTGCATAGCATCAGCAACCTGAATGTGTTGGCTGAGCCACCAATGGCAGAGGCTTTAAGCTGAGAACAAGTGGCCCCGTCTGATGGTGCACGCTCGAGGATAAAAGAAGAAAAGAGCCTATTAAAGTGCTGAGCACCCCCATTCTGCGGAGAATGGAAAGCAGCACATCATTACAAACACCCCCATTCTGCGGAGAATGGAAAGCAGCACATCATTAGAATTGTGCATAGCATCAGCAAGCTGAATGTGTTGGCTGAGCCACCAATGGCAGAGGCTTTAAGCTGAGAACAAGTGGCCTCGTCTGATGGTGCACGCTCGAGAATATAAGAAGAAAAGAGCCTATTAAAGTGCTGAGCACCCTCATTCTGCGGAGAATGGAAAGCAGCACATCATTAGAAACACCCCCATTCTGCGGAGAATGGAAAGCAGCACATCATTAGAAACACCCCCATTCTGCGGAGAATGGAAAGCAGCACATCATTAGAATTGTGCATAGCATCAGCAAGCTGAATGTGTTGGCTGAGCCACCAATGTCAGAGGCTTTAAGCTGAGAATAAGTGGCCCCGTCTGATGGTGCACGCTCGAGGATAAAAGAAGAAAAGAGCCTACTAAAGTCCTGAGCACCCCCATTCTGCGGAGAATGGAAAGCAGCACATCATTAGAATTGTGCATAGCATCAGCAAGCTGAATGTGTTGGCTGAGCCACCAATGTCAGAGGCTTTAAGCTGAGAATAAGTGGCCCCGTCTGATGGTGCACGCTTGAGGATAAAAGAAGAAAAGAGCCTATTAAAGTCCTGAGCACCCCCATTCTGCGGAGAATGGAAAGCAGCACATCATAAGAAACACCCCCATTCTGCGGAGAATGGAAAGCAGCGCATCATTAGAAACACCCCCATTCTGCGGAGAATGGAAAGCAGCACATCATTAGAAACACCCTCATTCTGCGGAGAATGGAAAGCAGCACATCATTAGAAACACCCCCATTCTGCGGAGAATGGAAAGAAGCACATCATTAGAATTGTGCATAGCTTCAGCCAGCTGAATGTGTTGGCTGAGCCAACAATGTCAGAGGCTTTAAGCTGAGAATAAGTGGCCCCATCTGATGGTGCACGCTCGAGGATAAAAGAAGAAAAGAGCCTATTAAAGTCCTGAGCACCCCCATTCTGCGGAGAATGGAAAGCAGCACATCATTAGAATTGTGCATAGCATCAGCAAGCTGAATGTGTTGGCTGAGCCACCAATGGCAGAGGCTTTAAGCTGAGAACAAGTGGCCCCGTCTGATGGTGCACGCTCGAGGATAAAAGAAGAAAAGAGCCTATTAAAGTCCTGAGCACCCCCATTCTGCGGAGAATGGAAAGCAGCACATCATTAGAAACACCCCCATTCTGCGGAGAATGGAAAGCAGCACATCATTAGAAACACCCCCATTCTGCGGAGAATGGAAAGCAGCACATCATTAGAATTGTGCATAGCATCAGCAAGCTGAATGTGTTGGCTGAGCCACCAATGTCAGAGGCTTTAAGCTGAGAATAAGTGGCCCCGTCTGATGGTGCACGCTCGAGGATAAAAGAAGAAAAGAGCCTATTAAAGTCCTGAGCACCCCCATTCTGCGGAGAATGGAAAGCAGCACATCATTAGAAACACCCCCATTCTGCGGAGAATGGAAAGCAGCACATATTAGAAACGCCCCCATTCTGCGGAGAATGGAAAGCAGCACATCATTAGAATTGTGCATAGCATCAGCAAGCTGAATGTGTTGGCTGAGCCACCAATGGCAGAGGCTTTAAGCTGAGAACAAGTGGCCCCGTCTGATGGTGCACGCTCGAGGATAAAAGAAGAAAAGAGCCTATTAAAGTCCTGAGCACCCCCATTCTGCGGAGAATGGAAAGCAGCACATCATTAGAAACACCCCCATTCTGCGGAGAATGGAAAACAGCACATCATTAGAATTGTGCATAGCATCAGCAAGCTGAATGTGTTGGCTGAGCCACCAATGGCAGAGGCTTTAAGCTGAGAACAAGTGGCCTCGTCTGATGGTGCACGCTCGAGAATATAAGAAGAAAAGAGCCTATTAAAGTGCTGAGCACCCTCATTCTGCGGAGAATGGAAAGCAGCACATCATTAGAAACACCCCCATTCTGCGGAGAATGGAAAGCAGCACATCATTAGAAACACCCCCATTCTGCGGAGAATGGAAAGCAGCACATCATTAGAATTGTGCATAGCATCAGCAAGCTGAATGTGTTGGCTGAGCCACCAATGGCAGAGGCTTTAAGCTGAGAACAAGTGGCCCCGTCTGATGGTGCACGCTCGAGGATAAAAGAAGAAAAGAGCCTATTAAAGTGCTGAGCACCCCCATTCTGCGGAGAATGGAAAGCAGCACATCATTAGAAACACCCCCATTCTGCGGAGAATGGAAAACAGCACATCATTAGAATTGTGCATAGCATCAGCAAGCTGAATGTGTTGGCTGAGCCACCAATGGCAGAGGCTTTAAGCTGAGAACAAGTGGCCTCGTCTGATGGTGCACGCTCGAGAATATAAGAAGAAAAGAGCCTATTAAAGTGCTGAGCACCCTCATTCTGCGGAGAATGGAAAGCAGCACATCATTAGAAACACCCCCATTCTGCGGAGAATGGAAAGCAGCACATCATTAGAAACACCCCCATTCTGCGGAGAATGGAAAGCAGCACATCATTAGAATTGTGCATAGCATCAGCAAGCTGAATGTGTTGGCTGAGCCACCAATGGCAGAGGCTTTAAGCTGAGAACAAGTGGCCCCGTCTGATGGTGCACGCTCGAGGATAAAAGAAGAAAAGAGCCTATTAAAGTGCTGAGCACCCCCATTCTGCGGAGAATGGAAAGCAGCACATCATTAGAAACACCCCCATTCTGTGGAGAATGGAAAGCAGCACATCATTAGAAACACCCCCATTCTGCGGAGAATGGAAAGCAACACATCATTAGAATTGTGCATAGCATCAGCAACCTGAATGTGTTGGCTGAGCCACCAATGGCAGAGGCTTTAAGCTGAGAATAAGTGGCCCCGTCTGATGGTGCACGCTCGAGGATAAAAGAAGAAAAGAGCCTATTAAAGTGCTGAGCACCCCCATTCTGCGGAGAATGGAAAGCAGCACATCATTAGAAACACCCCCATTCTGCGGAGAATGGAAAGCAACACATCATTAGAATTGTGCATAGCATCAGCAACCTGAATGTGTTGGCTGAGCCAACAATGGCAGAGGCTTTAAGCTGAGAACAAGTGGCCCCGTCTGATGGTGCACGCTCGAGGATAAAAGAAGAAAAGAGCCTATTAAAGTGCTGAGCACCCCCATTCTGCGGAGAATGGAAAGCAGCACATCATTACAAACACCCCCATTCTGCGGAGAATGGAAAGCAGCACATCATTAGAATTGTGCATAGCATCAGCAAGCTGAATGTGTTGGCTGAGCCACCAATGGCAGAGGCTTTAAGCTGAGAACAAGTGGCCTCGTCTGATGGTGCACGCTCGAGAATATAAGAAGAAAAGAGCCTATTAAAGTGCTGAGCACCCTCATTCTGCGGAGAATGGAAAGCAGCACATCATTAGAAACACCCCCATTCTGCGGAGAATGGAAAGCAGCACATCATTAGAAACACCCCCATTCTGCGGAGAATGGAAAGCAGCACATCATTAGAATTGTGCATAGCATCAGCAAGCTGAATGTGTTGGCTGAGCCACCAATGGCAGAGGCTTTAAGCTGAGAACAAGTGCCCCCGTCTGATGGTGAACGCTCGAGGATAAAAGAAGAAAAGAGCCTATTAAAGTGCTGAGCACCCCCATTCTGCGGAGAATGGAAAGCAGCACATCATTAGAAACACCCCCATTCTGCGGAGAATGGAAAGCAGCACATCATTAGAAACACTCCCATTCTGCGGAGAATGGAAAGCAACACATCATTAGAATTGTGCATAGCATCAGCAACCTGAATGTGTTGGCTGAGCCACCAATGGCAGAGGCTTTAAGCTGAGAATAAGTGGCCCCGTCTGATGGTGCACGCTCGAGGATAAAAGAAGAAAAGAGCCTATTAAAGTCCTGAGCACCCCCATTCTGCGGAGAATGGAAAGCAGCACATCATTAGAAACACCCCCATTCTGCGGAGAATGGAAAGCAGCACATCATTAGAATTGTGCATAGCATCAGCAAGCTGAATGTGTTGGCTGAGCCACCAATGTCAGAGGCTTTAAGCTGAGAATAAGTGGCCCCGTCTGATGGTGCACGCTCGAGGATAAAAGAAGAAAAGAGCCTACTAAAGTCCTGAGCACCCCCATTCTGCGGAGAATGGAAAGCAGCACATCATTAGAATTGTGCATAGCATCAGCAAGCTGAATGTGTTGGCTGAGCCACCAATGTCAGAGGCTTTAAGCTGAGAATAAGTGGCCCCGTCTGATGGTGCACGCTTGAGGATAAAAGAAGAAAAGAGCCTATTAAAGTCCTGAGCACCCCCATTCTGCGGAGAATGGAAAGCAGCACATCATTAGAAACACCCCCATTCTGCGGAGAATGGAAAGCAGCGCATCATTAGAAACACCCCCATTCTGCGGAGAATGGAAAGCAGCACATCATTAGAAACACCCTCATTCTGCGGAGAATGGAAAGCAGCACATCATTAGAAACACCCCCATTCTGCGGAGAATGGAAAGAAGCACATCATTAGAATTGTGCATAGCTTCAGCCAGCTGAATGTGTTGGCTGAGCCAACAATGTCAGAGGCTTTAAGCTGAGAATAAGTGGCCCCATCTGATGGTGCACGCTCGAGGATAAAAGAAGAAAAGAGCCTATTAAAGTCCTGAGCACCCCCATTCTGCGGAGAATGGAAAGCAGCACATCATTAGAATTGTGCATAGCATCAGCAAGCTGAATGTGTTGGCTGAGCCACCAATGGCAGAGGCTTTAAGCTGAGAACAAGTGGCCCCGTCTGATGGTGCACGCTCGAGGATAAAAGAAGAAAAGAGCCTATTAAAGTCCTGAGCACCCCCATTCTGCGGAGAATGGAAAGCAGCACATCATTAGAAACACCCCCATTCTGCGGAGAATGGAAAGCAGCACATATTAGAAACGCCCCCATTCTGCGGAGAATGGAAAGCAGCACATCATTAGAATTGTGCATAGCATCAGCAAGCTGAATGTGTTGGCTGAGCCACCAATGGCAGAGGCTTTAAGCTGAGAACAAGTGGCCCCGTCTGATGGTGCACGCTCGAGAATATAAGAAGAAAAGAGCCTATTAAAGTGCTGAGCACCCTCATTCTGCGGAGAATGGAAAGCAGCACATCATTAGAAACACCCCCATTCTGCGGAGAATGGAAAGAAGCACATCATTAGAATTGTGCATACATTCAGCCAGCTGAATGTGTTGGCTGAGCCAACAATGTCAGAGGCTTTAAGCTGAGAATAAGTTGCCCCGTCTGATGGTGCACGCTCGAGGATCAAAGAAAAAAAGAGCCTATTAAAGTCCTTAGCACCCCCATTCTGCGGAGAATGGAAAGCAGCACATCATTAGAATTGTGCATAGCATCAGCAAGCTGAATGTGTTGGCTGAGCCACCAATGGCAGAGGCTTTAAGCTGAGAATAAGTGGCCCCGTCTGATGGTGCACGCTCGAGGATAAAAGAAGAAAAGAGCCTATTAAAGTCCTGAGCACCCCCATTCTGCGGAGAATGGAAAGCAGCACATCATTAGAAACATCCCCATTCTGCGGAGAATGGAAAGAAGCACATCATTAGAAACACCCCCATTCTGCGGAGAATGGAAAGCAGCACATCATTAGAAACACCCCCATTCTGCGGAGAATGGAAAGCAGCACATCATTAGAAACACCCTCATTCTGCGGAGAATGGAAAGCAGCACATCATTAGAAACACCCCCATTCTGCGGAGAATGGAAAGCAGCACATCATTAGAATTGTGCATAGCATCAGCAAGCTGAATGTGTTGGCTGAGCCACCAATGTCAGAGGCTTTAAGCTGAGAATAAGTGGCCCCGTCTGATGGTGCACGCTCGAGGATAAAAGAAGAAAAGAGCCTATTAAAGTCCTGAGCACCCCCATTCTGCGGAGAATGGAAAGCAGCACATCATTAGAATTGTGCATAGCATCAGCAAGCTGAATGTTTTGGCTGACCCACCAATGGCACAGGCTTTAAGCTGAGAATAAGTGGCCCCGACTGATGGTGCACGCTCGAGGATAAAAGAAAAGAGCCTATTAAAGTACTGAGCACCCCCATTCTGCGGAGAATGGAAAGCAGCACATCATTAGAATTGTGCATAGCATCAGCCAGCTGAATGTGTTGGCTGAGCCACCAATGTCAGAGGCTTTAAGCTGAGAATAAGTGGCCCCGTCTGATGGTGCACGCTCGAGGATAAAAGAAGAAAAGAGCCTATTAAAGTCCTGAGCACCCCCATTCTGCGGAGAATGGAAAGCAGCACATCATTAGAAACACCCCCATTCTGCGGAGAATGGAAAGAAGCACATCATTAGAAACACCCCCATTCTGCGGAGAATGGAAAGCAGCACATCATTAGAAACACCCCCATTCTGCGGAGAATGGAAAGCAGCACATCATTAGAATTGTGCATAGCATCAGCAAGCTGAATGTGTTGGCTGAGCCACCAATGTCAGAGGCTTTAAGCTGAGAATAAGTGGCCCCGTCTGATGGTGCACGCTTGAGGATAAAAGAAGAAAAGAGCCTACTAAAGTCCTGAGCACCCCCATTCTGCGGAGAATGGAAAGCAGCACATCATTAGAATTGTGCATAGCATCAGCAAGCTGAATGTGTTGGCTGAGCCACCAATGTCAGAGGCTTTAAGCTGAGAATAAGTGGCCCCGTCTGATGGTGCACGCTTGAGGATAAAAGAAGAAAAGAGCCTATTAAAGTCCTGAGCACCCCCATTCTGCGGAGAATGGAAAGCAGCACATCATTAGAAACACCCCCATTCTGCGGAGAATGGAAAGCAGCGCATCATTAGAAACACCCCCATTCTGCGGAGAATGGAAAGCAGCACATCATTAGAAACACCCTCATTCTGCGGAGAATGGAAAGCAGCACATCATTAGAAACACCCCCATTCTGCGGAGAATGGAAAGAAGCACATCATTAGAATTGTGCATAGCTTCAGCCAGCTGAATGTGTTGGCTGAGCCAACAATGTCAGAGGCTTTAAGCTGAGAATAAGTGGCCCCATCTGATGGTGCACGCTCGAGGATAAAAGAAGAAAAGAGCCTATTAAAGTCCTGAGCACCCCCATTCTGCGGAGAATGGAAAGCAGCACATCATTAGAAACACCCCCATTCTGCGGAGAATGGAAAGCTACAGATCATTAGAATTGTGCATAGCATCAGCAAGCTGAATGTGTTGGCTGAGCCACCAATGGCAGAGGCTTTAAGCTGAGAACAAGTGGCCTCGTCTGATGGTGCACGCTCGAGGATATAAGAAGAAAAGAGCCTATTAAAGTGCTGAGCACCCTCATTCTGCGGAGAATGGAAAGCAGCACATCATTAGAAACACCCCCATTCTGCGGAGAATGGAAAGCAGCACATCATTAGAATTGTGCATAGCATCAGCAAGCTGAATGTGTTGGCTGAGCCACCAATGGCAGAGGCTTTAAGCTGAGAACAAGTGGCCCCGTCTGATGGTGCACGCTCGAGGATAAAAGAAGAAAAGAGCCTATTAAAGTGCTGAGCACCCCCATTCTGCGGAGAATGGAAAGCAGCACATCATTAGAAACACCCCCATTCTGCGGAGAATGGAAAGCAGCACATCATTAGAAACACCCCATTCTGCGGAGAATGGAAAGCAGCACATCATTAGAATTGTGCATAGCATCAGCAAGCTGAATGTGTTGGCTGAGCCACCAATGGCAGAGGCTTTAAGCTGAGAACAAGTGGCCCCGTCTGATGGTGCACGCTCGAGGATAAAAGAAGAAAAGAGCCTATTAAAGTGCTGAGCACCCCCATTCTGCGGAGAATGGAAAGCAGCACATCATTAGAAACACCCCCATTCTGCGGAGAATGGAAAGCAGCACATCATTAGAAACACCCCCATTCTGCGGAGAATGGAAAGCAACACATCATTAGAATTGTGCATAGCATCAGCAACCTGAATGTGTTGGCTGAGCCACCAATGGCAGAGGCTTTAAGCTGAGAATAAGTGGCCCCGTCTGATGGTGCACGCTCGAGGATAAAAGAAGAAAAGAGCCTATTAAAGTGCTGAGCACCCCCATTCTGCGGAGAATGGAAAGCAGCACATCATTAGAAACACCCCCATTCTGCGGAGAATGGAAAGCAGCACATCATTAGAATTGTGCATAGCATCAGCAAGCTGAATGTGTTGGCTGAGCCAACAATGGCAGAGGCTTTAAGCTGAGAATAAGTGGCCCCGTCTGATGGTGCACGCTCGAGGATAAAAGAAGAAAAGAGCCTATTAAAGTGCTGAGCACCCCCATTCTGCGGAGAATGGAAAGCAGCACATCATTAGAAACACCCCCATTCTGCGGAGAATGGAAAGCTACACATCATTAGAATTGTGCATAGCATCAGCAACCTGAATGTGTTGGCTGAGCCACCAATGGCAGAGGCTTTAAGCTGAGAACAAGTGGCCCCGTCTGATGGTGCACGCTCGAGGATAAAAGAAGAAAAGAGCCTATTAAAGTGCTGAGCACCCCCATTCTGCGGAGAATGGAAAGCAGCACATCATTAGAAACACCCCCATTCTGCGGAGAATGGAAAACAGCACATCATTAGAATTGTGCATAGCATCAGCAAGCTGAATGTGTTGGCTGAGCCACCAATGGCAGAGGCTTTAAGCTGAGAACAAGTGGCCTCGTCTGATGGTGCACGCTCGAGAATATAAGAAGAAAAGAGCCTATTAAAGTGCTGAGCACCCTCATTCTGCGGAGAATGGAAAGCAGCACATCATTAGAAACACCCCCATTCTGCGGAGAATGGAAAGCAGCACATCATTAGAAACACCCCCATTCTGCGGAGAATGGAAAGCAGCACATCATTAGAATTGTGCATAGCATCAGCAAGCTGAATGTGTTGGCTGAGCCACCAATGGCAGAGGCTTTAAGCTGAGAACAAGTGGCCCCGTCTGATGGTGCACGCTCGAGGATAAAAGAAGAAAAGAGCCTATTAAAGTGCTGAGCACCCCCATTCTGCGGAGAATGGAAAGCAGCACATCATTAGAAACACCCCCATTCTGCGGAGAATGGAAAGCAGCACATCATTAGAAACACCCCCATTCTGCGGAGAATGGAAAGCAACACATCATTAGAATTGTGCATAGCATCAGCAACCTGAATGTGTTGGCTGAGCCACCAATGGCAGAGGCTTTAAGCTGAGAATAAGTGGCCCCGTCTGATGGTGCACGCTCGAGGATAAAAGAAGAAAAGAGCCTATTAAAGTGCTGAGCACCCCCATTCTGCGGAGAATGGAAAGCAGCACATCATTAGAAACACCCCCATTCTGCGGAGAATGGAAAGCAACACATCATTAGAATTGTGCATAGCATCAGCAACCTGAATGTGTTGGCTGAGCCACCAATGGCAGAGGCTTTAAGCTGAGAACAAGTGGCCCCGTCTGATGGTGCACGCTCGAGGATAAAAGAAGAAAAGAGCCTATTAAAGTGCTGAGCACCCCCATTCTGCGGAGAATGGAAAGCAGCACATCATTACAAACACCCCCATTCTGCGGAGAATGGAAAGCAGCACATCATTAGAATTGTGCATAGCATCAGCAAGCTGAATGTGTTGGCTGAGCCACCAATGGCAGAGGCTTTAAGCTGAGAACAAGTGGCCTCGTCTGATGGTGCACGCTCGAGAATATAAGAAGAAAAGAGCCTATTAAAGTGCTGAGCACCCTCATTCTGCGGAGAATGGAAAGCAGCACATCATTAGAAACACCCCCATTCTGCGGAGAATGGAAAGCAGCACATCATTAGAAACACCCCCATTCTGCGGAGAATGGAAAGCAGCACATCATTAGAATTGTGCATAGCATCAGCAAGCTGAATGTGTTGGCTGAGCCACCAATGTCAGAGGCTTTAAGCTGAGAATAAGTGGCCCCGTCTGATGGTGCACGCTCGAGGATAAAAGAAGAAAAGAGCCTACTAAAGTCCTGAGCACCCCCATTCTGCGGAGAATGGAAAGCAGCACATCATTAGAATTGTGCATAGCATCAGCAAGCTGAATGTGTTGGCTGAGCCACCAATGTCAGAGGCTTTAAGCTGAGAATAAGTGGCCCCGTCTGATGGTGCACGCTTGAGGATAAAAGAAGAAAAGAGCCTATTAAAGTCCTGAGCACCCCCATTCTGCGGAGAATGGAAAGCAGCACATCATAAGAAACACCCCCATTCTGCGGAGAATGGAAAGCAGCGCATCATTAGAAACACCCCCATTCTGCGGAGAATGGAAAGCAGCACATCATTAGAAACACCCTCATTCTGCGGAGAATGGAAAGCAGCACATCATTAGAAACACCCCCATTCTGCGGAGAATGGAAAGAAGCACATCATTAGAATTGTGCATAGCTTCAGCCAGCTGAATGTGTTGGCTGAGCCAACAATGTCAGAGGCTTTAAGCTGAGAATAAGTGGCCCCATCTGATGGTGCACGCTCGAGGATAAAAGAAGAAAAGAGCCTATTAAAGTCCTGAGCACCCCCATTCTGCGGAGAATGGAAAGCAGCACATCATTAGAATTGTGCATAGCATCAGCAAGCTGAATGTGTTGGCTGAGCCACCAATGGCAGAGGCTTTAAGCTGAGAACAAGTGGCCCCGTCTGATGGTGCACGCTCGAGGATAAAAGAAGAAAAGAGCCTATTAAAGTCCTGAGCACCCCCATTCTGCGGAGAATGGAAAGCAGCACATCATTAGAAACACCCCCATTCTGCGGAGAATGGAAAGCAGCACATCATTAGAAACACCCCCATTCTGCGGAGAATGGAAAGCAGCACATCATTAGAAACACCCCCATTCTGCGGAGAATGGAAAGCAGCACATCATTAGAATTGTGCATAGCATCAGCAAGCTGAATGTGTTGGCTGAGCCACCAATGTCAGAGGCTTTAAGCTGAGAATAAGTGGCCCCGTCTGATGGTGCACGCTCGAGGATAAAAGAAGAAAAGAGCCTACTAAAGTCCTGAGCACCCCCATTCTGCGGAGAATGGAAAGCAGCACATCATTAGAATTGTGCATAGCATCAGCAAGCTGAATGTGTTGGCTGAGCCACCAATGTCAGAGGCTTTAAGCTGAGAATAAGTGGCCCCGTCTGATGGTGCACGCTTGAGGATAAAAGAAGAAAAGAGCCTATTAAAGTCCTGAGCACCCCCATTCTGCGGAGAATGGAAAGCAGCACATCATAAGAAACACCCCCATTCTGCGGAGAATGGAAAGCAGCGCATCATTAGAAACACCCCCATTCTGCGGAGAATGGAAAGCAGCACATCATTAGAAACACCCTCATTCTGCGGAGAATGGAAAGCAGCACATCATTAGAAACACCCCCATTCTGCGGAGAATGGAAAGAAGCACATCATTAGAATTGTGCATAGCTTCAGCCAGCTGAATGTGTTGGCTGAGCCAACAATGTTAGAGGCTTTAAGCTGAGAATAAGTGGCCCCATCTGATGGTGCACGCTCGAGGATAAAAGAAGAAAAGAGCCTATTAAAGTCCTGAGCACCCCCATTCTGCGGAGAATGGAAAGCAGCACATCATTAGAATTGTGCATAGCATCAGCAAGCTGAATGTGTTGGCTGAGCCACCAATGGCAGAGGCTTTAAGCTGAGAACAAGTGGCCCCGTCTGATGGTGCACGCTCGAGGATAAAAGAAGAAAAGAGCCTATTAAAGTCCTGAGCACCCCCATTCTGCGGAGAATGGAAAGCAGCACATCATTAGAAACACCCCCATTCTGCGGAGAATGGAAAGCAGCACATCATTAGAAACACCCCCATTCTGCGGAGAATGGAAAGCAGCACATCATTAGAATTGTGCATAGCATCAGCAAGCTGAATGTGTTGGCTGAGCCACCAATGTCAGAGGCTTTAAGCTGAGAATAAGTGGCCCCGACTGATGGTGCACGCTCGAGGATAAAAGAAGAAAAGAGCCTATTAAAGTCCTGAGCACCCCCATTCTGCGGAGAATGGAAAGCAGCACATCATTAGAAACACCCCCATTCTGCGGAGAATGGAAAGCAGCACATATTAGAAACGCCCCCATTCTGCGGAGAATGGAAAGCAGCACATCATTAGAATTGTGCATAGCATCAGCAAGCTGAATGTGTTGGCTGAGCCACCAATGGCAGAGGCTTTAAGCTGAGAACAAGTGGCCCCGTCTGATGGTGCACGCTCGAGGATAAAAGAAGAAAAGAGCCTATTAAAGTCCTGAGCACCCCCATTCTGCGGAGAATGGAAAGCAGCACATCATTAGAAACACCCCCATTCTGCGGAGAATGGAAAACAGCACATCATTAGAATTGTGCATAGCATCAGCAAGCTGAATGTGTTGGCTGAGCCACCAATGGCAGAGGCTTTAAGCTGAGAACAAGTGGCCTCGTCTGATGGTGCACGCTCGAGAATATAAGAAGAAAAGAGCCTATTAAAGTGCTGAGCACCCTCATTCTGCGGAGAATGGAAAGCAGCACATCATTAGAAACACCCCCATTCTGCGGAGAATGGAAAGCAGCACATCATTAGAAACACCCCCATTCTGCGGAGAATGGAAAGCAGCACATCATTAGAATTGTGCATAGCATCAGCAAGCTGAATGTGTTGGCTGAGCCACCAATGGCAGAGGCTTTAAGCTGAGAACAAGTGGCCCCGTCTGATGGTGCACGCTCGAGGATAAAAGAAGAAAAGAGACTATTAAAGTGCTGAGCACCCCCATTCTGCGGAGAATGGAAAGCAGCACATCATTAGAAACACCCCCATTCTGCGGAGAATGGAAAACAGCACATCATTAGAATTGTGCATAGCATCAGCAAGCTGAATGTGTTGGCTGAGCCACCAATGGCAGAGGCTTTAAGCTGAGAACAAGTGGCCTCGTCTGATGGTGCACGCTCGAGAATATAAGAAGAAAAGAGCCTATTAAAGTGCTGAGCACCCTCATTCTGCGGAGAATGGAAAGCAGCACATCATTAGAAACACCCCCATTCTGCGGAGAATGGAAAGCAGCACATCATTAGAAACACCCCCATTCTGCGGAGAATGGAAAGCAGCACATCATTAGAATTGTGCATAGCATCAGCAAGCTGAATGTGTTGGCTGAGCCACCAATGGCAGAGGCTTTAAGCTGAGAACAAGTGGCCCCGTCTGATGGTGCACGCTCGAGGATAAAAGAAGAAAAGAGCCTATTAAAGTGCTGAGCACCCCCATTCTGCGGAGAATGGAAAGCAGCACATCATTAGAAACACCCCCATTCTGCGGAGAATGGAAAGCAGCACATCATTAGAAACACCCCCATTCTGCGGAGAATGGAAAGCAACACATCATTAGAATTGTGCATAGCATCAGCAACCTGAATGTGTTGGCTGAGCCAACAATGGCAGAGGCTTTAAGCTGAGAACAAGTGGCCCCGTCTGATGGTGCACGCTCGAGGATAAAAGAAGAAAAGAGCCTATTAAAGTGCTGAGCACCCCCATTCTGCGGAGAATGGAAAGCAGCACATCATTACAAACACCCCCATTCTGCGGAGAATGGAAAGCAGCACATCATTAGAATTGTGCATAGCATCAGCAAGCTGAATGTGTTGGCTGAGCCACCAATGGCAGAGGCTTTAAGCTGAGAACAAGTGGCCTCGTCTGATGGTGCACGCTCGAGAATATAAGAAGAAAAGAGCCTATTAAAGTGCTGAGCACCCTCATTCTGCGGAGAATGGAAAGCAGCACATCATTAGAAACACCCCCATTCTGCGGAGAATGGAAAGCAGCACATCATTAGAAACACCCCCATTCTGCGGAGAATGGAAAGCAGCACATCATTAGAATTGTGCATAGCATCAGCAAGCTGAATGTGTTGGCTGAGCCACCAATGGCAGAGGCTTTAAGCTGAGAACAAGTGGCCCCGTCTGATGGTGAACGCTCGAGGATAAAAGAAGAAAAGAGCCTATTAAAGTGCTGAGCACCCCCATTCTGCGGAGAATGGAAAGCAGCACATCATTAGAAACACCCCCATTCTGCGGAGAATGGAAAGCAGCACATCATTAGAAACACTCCCATTCTGCGGAGAATGGAAAGCAACACATCATTAGAATTGTGCATAGCATCAGCAACCTGAATGTGTTGGCTGAGCCACCAATGGCAGAGGCTTTAAGCTGAGAATAAGTGGCCCCGTCTGATGGTGCACGCTCGAGGATAAAAGAAGAAAAGAGCCTATTAAAGTCCTGAGCACCCCCATTCTGCGGAGAATGGAAAGCAGCACATCATTAGAAACACCCCCATTCTGCGGAGAATGGAAAGCAGCACATCATTAGAATTGTGCATAGCATCAGCAAGCTGAATGTGTTGGCTGAGCCACCAATGTCAGAGGCTTTAAGCTGAGAATAAGTGGCCCCGTCTGATGGTGCACGCTCGAGGATAAAAGAAGAAAAGAGCCTACTAAAGTCCTGAGCACCCCCATTCTGTGGAGAATGGAAAGCAGCACATCATTAGAATTGTGCATAGCATCAGCAAGCTGAATGTGTTGGCTGAGCCACCAATGTCAGAGGCTTTAAGCTGAGAATAAGTGGCCCCGTCTGATGGTGCACGCTTGAGGATAAAAGAAGAAAAGAGCCTATTAAAGTCCTGAGCACCCCCATTCTGCGGAGAATGGAAAGCAGCACATCATTAGAAACACCCCCATTCTGCGGAGAATGGAAAGCAGCGCATCATTAGAAACACCCCCATTCTGCGGAGAATGGAAAGCAGCACATCATTAGAAACACCCTCATTCTGCGGAGAATGGAAAGCAGCACATCATTAGAAACACCCCCATTCTGCGGAGAATGGAAAGAAGCACATCATTAGAATTGTGCATAGCTTCAGCCAGCTGAATGTGTTGGCTGAGCCAACAATGTCAGAGGCTTTAAGCTGAGAATAAGTGGCCCCATCTGATGGTGCACGCTCGAGGATAAAAGAAGAAAAGAGCCTATTAAAGTCCTGAGCACCCCCATTCTGCGGAGAATGGAAAGCAGCACATCATTAGAAACACCCCCATTCTGCGGAGAATGGAAAGCAGCACATCATTAGAATTGTGCATAGCATCAGCAAGCTGAATGTGTTGGCTGAGCCACCAATGGCAGAGGCTTTAAGCTGAGAACAAGTGGCCCCGTCTGATGGTGCACGCTCGAGAATATAAGAAGAAAAGAGCCTATTAAAGTGCTGAGCACCCTCATTCTGCGGAGAATGGAAAGCATCATATCATTAGAATTGTGCATAGCATCATCCAGCTGAATGTGTTGGCTGAGCCACCAATGTCAGAGGCTTTAAGCTGAGAATAAGTGGCCCCGTCTGATGGTGCACGCTCGAGGATAAAAGAAGAAAAGAGCCTATTAAAGTCCTGAGCACCCCCATTCTGCGGAGAATGGAAAGCAACACATCATTAGAAACACCCCCATTCTGCGGAGAATGGAAAGCAGCACATCATTAGAAACACCCCCATTCTGCGGAGAATGGAAAGCAGCACATCATTAGAATTGTGCATAGCATCAGCAACCTGAATGTGTTGGCTGAGCCACCAATGGCAGAGGCTTTAAGCTGAGAATAAGTGGCCCCGACTGATGGTGCACGCTCGAGGATAAAAGAAGAAAAGAGCCTATTAAAGTACTGAGCACCCCCATTCTGCGGAGAATGGAAAGCAGCACATCATTAGAAACACCCCCATTCTGCGGAGAATGGAAAGCAGCACATCATTAGAATTGTGCATAGCATCAGCAAGCTGAATGTGTTGGCTGAGCCACCAATGGCAGAGGCTTTAAGCTGAGAACAAGTGGCCCCGTCTGATGGTGCACGCTCGAGAATATAAGAAGAAAAGAGCCTATTAAAGTGCTGAGCACCCTCATTCTGCGGAGAATGGAAAGCATCATATCATTAGAATTGTGCATAGCATCATCCAGCTGAATGTGTTGGCTGAGCCACCAATGTCAGAGGCTTTAAGCTGAGAATAAGTGGCCCCGTCTGATGGTGCACGCTCGAGGATAAAAGAAGAAAAGAGCCTATTAAAGTCCTGAGCACCCCCATTCTGCGGAGAATGGAAAGCAACACATCATTAGAAACACCCCCATTCTGCGGAGAATGGAAAGCAGCACATCATTAGAAACACCCCCATTCTGCGGAGAATGGAAAGCAGCACATCATTAGAATTGTGCATAGCATCAGCAACCTGAATGTGTTGGCTGAGCCACCAATGGCAGAGGCTTTAAGCTGAGAATAAGTGGCCCCGACTGATGGTGCACGCTCGAGGATAAAAGAAGAAAAGAGCCTATTAAAGTACTGAGCACCCCCATTCTGCGGAGAATGGAAAGCAGCACATCATTAGAAACACCCCCATTCTGCGGAGAATGGAAAGCAGCACATCATTAGAATTGTGCATAGCATCAGCAAGCTGAATGTGTTGGCTGAGCCACCAATGTCAGAGGCTTTAAGCTGAGAATAAGTGGCCCCGTCTGATGGTGCACGCTTGAGGATAAAAGAAGAAAAGAGCCTACTAAAGTCCTGAGCACCCCCATTCTGCGGAGAATGGAAAGCAGCACATCATTAGAATTGTGCATAGCATCAGCAAGCTGAATGTGTTGGCTGAGCCACCAATGTCAGAGGCTTTAAGCTGAGAATAAGTGGCCCCGTCTGATGGTGCACGCTTGAGGATAAAAGAAGAAAAGAGCCTATTAAAGTCCTGAGCACCCCCATTCTGCGGAGAATGGAAAGCAGCACATCATTAGAAACACCCCCATTCTGCGGAGAATGGAAAGCAGCGCATCATTAGAAACACCCCCATTCTGCGGAGAATGGAAAGCAGCACATCATTAGAAACACCCTCATTCTGCGGAGAATGGAAAGCAGCACATCATTAGAAACACCCCCATTCTGCGGAGAATGGAAAGAAGCACATCATTAGAATTGTGCATAGCTTCAGCCAGCTGAATGTGTTGGCTGAGCCAACAATGTCAGAGGCTTTAAGCTGAGAATAAGTGGCCCCATCTGATGGTGCACGCTCGAGGATAAAAGAAGAAAAGAGCCTATTAAAGTCCTGAGCACCCCCATTCTGCGGAGAATGGAAAGCAGCACATCATTAGAAACACCCCCATTCTGCGGAGAATGGAAAGCTACAGATCATTAGAATTGTGCATAGCATCAGCAAGCTGAATGTGTTGGCTGAGCCACCAATGGCAGAGGCTTTAAGCTGAGAACAAGTGGCCTCGTCTGATGGTGCACGCTCGAGAATATAAGAAGAAAAGAGCCTATTAAAGTGCTGAGCACCCTCATTCTGCGGAGAATGGAAAGCAGCACATCATTAGAAACACCCCCATTCTGCGGAGAATGGAAAGCAGCACATCATTAGAATTGTGCATAGCATCAGCAAGCTGAATGTGTTGGCTGAGCCACCAATGGCAGAGGCTTTAAGCTGAGAACAAGTGGCCCCGTCTGATGGTGCACGCTCGAGGATAAAAGAAGAAAAGAGCCTATTAAAGTGCTGAGCACCCCCATTCTGCGGAGAATGGAAAGCAGCACATCATTAGAAACACCCCCATTCTGCGGAGAATGGAAAGCAGCACATCATTAGAAACACCCCATTCTGCGGAGAATGGAAAGCAGCACATCATTAGAATTGTGCATAGCATCAGCAAGCTGAATGTGTTGGCTGAGCCACCAATGGCAGAGGCTTTAAGCTGAGAACAAGTGGCCCCGTCTGATGGTGCACGCTCGAGGATAAAAGAAGAAAAGAGCCTATTAAAGTGCTGAGCACCCCCATTCTGCGGAGAATGGAAAGCAGCACATCATTAGAAACACCCCCATTCTGCGGAGAATGGAAAGCAGCACATCATTAGAAACACCCCCATTCTGCGGAGAATGGAAAGCAACACATCATTAGAATTGTGCATAGCATCAGCAACCTGAATGTGTTGGCTGAGCCACCAATGGCAGAGGCTTTAAGCTGAGAATAAGTGGCCCCGTCTGATGGTGCACGCTCGAGGATAAAAGAAGAAAAGAGCCTATTAAAGTGCTGAGCACCCCCATTCTGCGGAGAATGGAAAGCAGCACATCATTAGAAACACCCCCATTCTGCGGAGAATGGAAAGCAGCACATCATTAGAATTGTGCATAGCATCAGCAAGCTGAATGTGTTGGCTGAGCCAACAATGGCAGAGGCTTTAAGCTGAGAATAAGTGGCCCCGTCTGATGGTGCACGCTCGAGGATAAAAGAAGAAAAGAGCCTATTAAAGTGCTGAGCACCCCCATTCTGCGGAGAATGGAAAGCAGCACATCATTAGAAACACCCCCATTCTGCGGAGAATGGAAAGCTACACATCATTAGAATTGTGCATAGCATCAGCAACCTGAATGTGTTGGCTGAGCCACCAATGGCAGAGGCTTTAAGCTGAGAACAAGTGGCCCCGTCTGATGGTGCACGCTCGAGGATAAAAGAAGAAAAGAGCCTATTAAAGTGCTGAGCACCCCCATTCTGCGGAGAATGGAAAGCAGCACATCATTAGAAACACCCCCATTCTGCGGAGAATGGAAAACAGCACATCATTAGAATTGTGCATAGCATCAGCAAGCTGAATGTGTTGGCTGAGCCACCAATGGCAGAGGCTTTAAGCTGAGAACAAGTGGCCTCGTCTGATGGTGCACGCTCGAGAATATAAGAAGAAAAGAGCCTATTAAAGTGCTGAGCACCCTCATTCTGCGGAGAATGGAAAGCAGCACATCATTAGAAACACCCCCATTCTGCGGAGAATGGAAAGCAGCACATCATTAGAAACACCCCCATTCTGCGGAGAATGGAAAGCAGCACATCATTAGAATTGTGCATAGCATCAGCAAGCTGAATGTGTTGGCTGAGCCACCAATGGCAGAGGCTTTAAGCTGAGAACTAGTGGCCCCGTCTGATGGTGCACGCTCGAGGATAAAAGAAGAAAAGAGCCTATTAAAGTGCTGAGCACCCCCATTCTGCGGAGAATGGAAAGCAGCACATCATTAGAAACACCCCCATTCTGCGGAGAATGGAAAGCAGCACATCATTAGAAACACCCCCATTCTGCGGAGAATGGAAAGCAACACATCATTAGAATTGTGCATAGCATCAGCAACCTGAATGTGTTGGCTGAGCCACCAATGGCAGAGGCTTTAAGCTGAGAATAAGTGGCCCCGTCTGATGGTGCACGCTCGAGGATAAAAGAAGAAAAGAGCCTATTAAAGTGCTGAGCACCCCCATTCTGCGGAGAAATGGAAAGCAGCACATCATTAGAAACACCCCCATTCTGCGGAGAATGGAAAGCAACACATCATTAGAATTGTGCATAGCATCAGCAACCTGAATGTGTTGGCTGAGCCACCAATGGCAGAGGCTTTAAGCTGAGAAC
Organism: Aquarana catesbeiana; assembly: GCF_042186555.1. Classification (NCBI taxonomy): domain Eukaryota; kingdom Metazoa; phylum Chordata; class Amphibia; order Anura; family Ranidae; genus Aquarana; species Aquarana catesbeiana. Next base: position 59,163,260 of record NC_133336.1, on the reverse strand, counting down.
AAGTGGCCCCGTCTGATGGTGCACGCTCGAGGATAAAAGAAGAAAAGAGCCTATTAAAGTGCTGAGCACCCCCATTCTGCGGAGAATGGAAAGCAGCACATCATTACAAACACCCCCATTCTGCGGAGAATGGAAAGCAGCACATCATTAGAATTGTGCATAGCATCAGCAAGCTGAATGTGTTGGCTGAGCCACCAATGGCAGAGGCTTTAAGCTGAGAACAAGTGGCCTCGTCTGATGGTGCACGCTCGAGAATATAAGAAGAAAAGAGCCTATTAAAGTGCTGAGCACCCTCATTCTGCGGAGAATGGAAAGCAGCACATCATTAGAAACACCCCCATTCTGCGGAGAATGGAAAGCAGCACATCATTAGAAACACCCCCATTCTGCGGAGAATGGAAAGCAGCACATCATTAGAATTGTGCATAGCATCAGCAAGCTGAATGTGTTGGCTGAGCCACCAATGTCAGAGGCTTTAAGCTGAGAATAAGTGGCCCCGTCTGATGGTGCACGCTCGAGGATAAAAGAAGAAAAGAGCCTACTAAAGTCCTGAGCACCCCCATTCTGCGGAGAATGGAAAGCAGCACATCATTAGAATTGTGCATAGCATCAGCAAGCTGAATGTGTTGGCTGAGCCACCAATGTCAGAGGCTTTAAGCTGAGAATAAGTGGCCCCGTCTGATGGTGCACGCTTGAGGATAAAAGAAGAAAAGAGCCTATTAAAGTCCTGAGCACCCCCATTCTGCGGAGAATGGAAAGCAGCACATCATAAGAAACACCCCCATTCTGCGGAGAATGGAAAGCAGCGCATCATTAGAAACACCCCCATTCTGCGGAGAATGGAAAGCAGCACATCATTAGAAACACCCTCATTCTGCGGAGAATGGAAAGCAGCACATCATTAGAAACACCCCCATTCTGCGGAGAATGGAAAGAAGCACATCATTAGAATTGTGCATAGCTTCAGCCAGCTGAATGTGTTGGCTGAGCCAACAATGTCAGAGGCTTTAAGCTGAGAATAAGTGGCCCCATCTGATGGTGCACGCTCGAGGATAAAAGAAGAAAAGAGCCTATTAAAGTCCTGAGCACCCCCATTCTGCGGAGAATGGAAAGCAGCACATCATTAGAATTGTGCATAGCATCAGCAAGCTGAATGTGTTGGCTGAGCCACCAATGGCAGAGGCTTTAAGCTGAGAACAAGTGGCCCCGTCTGATGGTGCACGCTCGAGGATAAAAGAAGAAAAGAGCCTATTAAAGTCCTGAGCACCCCCATTCTGCGGAGAATGGAAAGCAGCACATCATTAGAAACACCCCCATTCTGCGGAGAATGGAAAGCAGCACATCATTAGAAACACCCCCATTCTGCGGAGAATGGAAAGCAGCACATCATTAGAAACACCCCCATTCTGCGGAGAATGGAAAGCAGCACATCATTAGAATTGTGCATAGCATCAGCAAGCTGAATGTGTTGGCTGAGCCACCAATGTCAGAGGCTTTAAGCTGAGAATAAGTGGCCCCGTCTGATGGTGCACGCTCGAGGATAAAAGAAGAAAAGAGCCTACTAAAGTCCTGAGCACCCCCATTCTGCGGAGAATGGAAAGCAGCACATCATTAGAATTGTGCATAGCATCAGCAAGCTGAATGTGTTGGCTGAGCCACCAATGTCAGAGGCTTTAAGCTGAGAATAAGTGGCCCCGTCTGATGGTGCACGCTTGAGGATAAAAGAAGAAAAGAGCCTATTAAAGTCCTGAGCACCCCCATTCTGCGGAGAATGGAAAGCAGCACATCATAAGAAACACCCCCATTCTGCGGAGAATGGAAAGCAGCGCATCATTAGAAACACCCCCATTCTGCGGAGAATGGAAAGCAGCACATCATTAGAAACACCCTCATTCTGCGGAGAATGGAAAGCAGCACATCATTAGAAACACCCCCATTCTGCGGAGAATGGAAAGAAGCACATCATTAGAATTGTGCATAGCTTCAGCCAGCTGAATGTGTTGGCTGAGCCAACAATGTCAGAGGCTTTAAGCTGAGAATAAGTGGCCCCATCTGATGGTGCACGCTCGAGGATAAAAGAAGAAAAGAGCCTATTAAAGTCCTGAGCACCCCCATTCTGCGGAGAATGGAAAGCAGCACATCATTAGAATTGTGCATAGCATCAGCAAGCTGAATGTGTTGGCTGAGCCACCAATGGCAGAGGCTTTAAGCTGAGAACAAGTGGCCCCGTCTGATGGTGCACGCTCGAGGATAAAAGAAGAAAAGAGCCTATTAAAGTCCTGAGCACCCCCATTCTGCGGAGAATGGAAAGCAGCACATCATTAGAAACACCCCCATTCTGCGGAGAATGGAAAGCAGCACATCATTAGAAACACCCCCATTCTGCGGAGAATGGAAAGCAGCACATCATTAGAATTGTGCATAGCATCAGCAAGCTGAATGTGTTGGCTGAGCCACCAATGTCAGAGGCTTTAAGCTGAGAATAAGTGGCCCCGTCTGATGGTGCACGCTCGAGGATAAAAGAAGAAAAGAGCCTATTAAAGTCCTGAGCACCCCCATTCTGCGGAGAATGGAAAGCAGCACATCATTAGAAACACCCCCATTCTGCGGAGAATGGAAAGCAGCACATATTAGAAACGCCCCCATTCTGCGGAGAATGGAAAGCAGCACATCATTAGAATTGTGCATAGCATCAGCAAGCTGAATGTGTTGGCTGAGCCACCAATGGCAGAGGCTTTAAGCTGAGAACAAGTGGCCCCGTCTGATGGTGCACGCTCGAGGATAAAAGAAGAAAAGAGCCTATTAAAGTCCTGAGCACCCCCATTCTGCGGAGAATGGAAAGCAGCACATCATTAGAAACACCCCCATTCTGCGGAGAATGGAAAACAGCACATCATTAGAATTGTGCATAGCATCAGCAAGCTGAATGTGTTGGCTGAGCCACCAATGGCAGAGGCTTTAAGCTGAGAACAAGTGGCCTCGTCTGATGGTGCACGCTCGAGAATATAAGAAGAAAAGAGCCTATTAAAGTGCTGAGCACCCTCATTCTGCGGAGAATGGAAAGCAGCACATCATTAGAAACACCCCCATTCTGCGGAGAATGGAAAGCAGCACATCATTAGAAACACCCCCATTCTGCGGAGAATGGAAAGCAGCACATCATTAGAATTGTGCATAGCATCAGCAAGCTGAATGTGTTGGCTGAGCCACCAATGGCAGAGGCTTTAAGCTGAGAACAAGTGGCCCCGTCTGATGGTGCACGCTCGAGGATAAAAGAAGAAAAGAGACTATTAAAGTGCTGAGCACCCCCATTCTGCGGAGAATGGAAAGCAGCACATCATTAGAAACACCCCCATTCTGCGGAGAATGGAAAACAGCACATCATTAGAATTGTGCATAGCATCAGCAAGCTGAATGTGTTGGCTGAGCCACCAATGGCAGAGGCTTTAAGCTGAGAACAAGTGGCCTCGTCTGATGGTGCACGCTCGAGAATATAAGAAGAAAAGAGCCTATTAAAGTGCTGAGCACCCTCATTCTGCGGAGAATGGAAAGCAGCACATCATTAGAAACACCCCCATTCTGCGGAGAATGGAAAGCAGCACATCATTAGAAACACCCCCATTCTGCGGAGAATGGAAAGCAGCACATCATTAGAATTGTGCATAGCATCAGCAAGCTGAATGTGTTGGCTGAGCCACCAATGGCAGAGGCTTTAAGCTGAGAACAAGTGGCCCCGTCTGATGGTGCACGCTCGAGGATAAAAGAAGAAAAGAGCCTATTAAAGTGCTGAGCACCCCCATTCTGCGGAGAATGGAAAGCAGCACATCATTAGAAACACCCCCATTCTGCGGAGAATGGAAAGCAGCACATCATTAGAAACACCCCCATTCTGCGGAGAATGGAAAGCAACACATCATTAGAATTGTGCATAGCATCAGCAACCTGAATGTGTTGGCTGAGCCAACAATGGCAGAGGCTTTAAGCTGAGAACAAGTGGCCCCGTCTGATGGTGCACGCTCGAGGATAAAAGAAGAAAAGAGCCTATTAAAGTGCTGAGCACCCCCATTCTGCGGAGAATGGAAAGCAGCACATCATTACAAACACCCCCATTCTGCGGAGAATGGAAAGCAGCACATCATTAGAATTGTGCATAGCATCAGCAAGCTGAATGTGTTGGCTGAGCCACCAATGGCAGAGGCTTTAAGCTGAGAACAAGTGGCCTCGTCTGATGGTGCACGCTCGAGAATATAAGAAGAAAAGAGCCTATTAAAGTGCTGAGCACCCTCATTCTGCGGAGAATGGAAAGCAGCACATCATTAGAAACACCCCCATTCTGCGGAGAATGGAAAGCAGCACATCATTAGAAACACCCCCATTCTGCGGAGAATGGAAAGCAGCACATCATTAGAATTGTGCATAGCATCAGCAAGCTGAATGTGTTGGCTGAGCCACCAATGGCAGAGGCTTTAAGCTGAGAACAAGTGGCCCCGTCTGATGGTGAACGCTCGAGGATAAAAGAAGAAAAGAGCCTATTAAAGTGCTGAGCACCCCCATTCTGCGGAGAATGGAAAGCAGCACATCATTAGAAACACCCCCATTCTGCGGAGAATGGAAAGCAGCACATCATTAGAAACACTCCCATTCTGCGGAGAATGGAAAGCAACACATCATTAGAATTGTGCATAGCATCAGCAACCTGAATGTGTTGGCTGAGCCACCAATGGCAGAGGCTTTAAGCTGAGAATAAGTGGCCCCGTCTGATGGTGCACGCTCGAGGATAAAAGAAGAAAAGAGCCTATTAAAGTCCTGAGCACCCCCATTCTGCGGAGAATGGAAAGCAGCACATCATTAGAAACACCCCCATTCTGCGGAGAATGGAAAGCAGCACATCATTAGAATTGTGCATAGCATCAGCAAGCTGAATGTGTTGGCTGAGCCACCAATGTCAGAGGCTTTAAGCTGAGAATAAGTGGCCCCGTCTGATGGTGCACGCTCGAGGATAAAAGAAGAAAAGAGCCTACTAAAGTCCTGAGCACCCCCATTCTGCGGAGAATGGAAAGCAGCACATCATTAGAATTGTGCATAGCATCAGCAAGCTGAATGTGTTGGCTGAGCCACCAATGTCAGAGGCTTTAAGCTGAGAATAAGTGGCCCCGTCTGATGGTGCACGCTTGAGGATAAAAGAAGAAAAGAGCCTATTAAAGTCCTGAGCACCCCCATTCTGCGGAGAATGGAAAGCAGCACATCATTAGAAACACCCCCATTCTGCGGAGAATGGAAAGCAGCACATCATTAGAAACACCCCCATTCTGCGGAGAATGGAAAGCAGCACATCATTAGAAACACCCTCATTCTGCGGAGAATGGAAAGCAGCACATCATTAGAAACACCCCCATTCTGCGGAGAATGGAAAGAAGCACATCATTAGAATTGTGCATAGCTTCAGCCAGCTGAATGTGTTGGCTGAGCCAACAATGTCAGAGGCTTTAAGCTGAGAATAAGTGGCCCCATCTGATGGTGCACGCTCGAGGATAAAAGAAGAAAAGAGCCTATTAAAGTCCTGAGCACCCCCATTCTGCGGAGAATGGAAAGCAGCACATCATTAGAATTGTGCATAGCATCAGCAAGCTGAATGTGTTGGCTGAGCCACCAATGGCAGAGGCTTTAAGCTGAGAACAAGTGGCCCCGTCTGATGGTGCACGCTCGAGGATAAAAGAAGAAAAGAGCCTATTAAAGTCCTGAGCACCCCCATTCTGCGGAGAATGGAAAGCAGCACATCATTAGAAACACCCCCATTCTGCGGAGAATGGAAAGCAGCACATATTAGAAACGCCCCCATTCTGCGGAGAATGGAAAGCAGCACATCATTAGAATTGTGCATAGCATCAGCAAGCTGAATGTGTTGGCTGAGCCACCAATGGCAGAGGCTTTAAGCTGAGAACAAGTGGCCCCGTCTGATGGTGCACGCTCGAGAATATAAGAAGAAAAGAGCCTATTAAAGTGCTGAGCACCCTCATTCTGCGGAGAATGGAAAGCAGCACATCATTAGAAACACCCCCATTCTGCGGAGAATGGAAAGAAGCACATCATTAGAATTGTGCATACATTCAGCCAGCTGAATGTGTTGGCTGAGCCAACAATGTCAGAGGCTTTAAGCTGAGAATAAGTTGCCCCGTCTGATGGTGCACGCTCGAGGATCAAAGAAAAAAAGAGCCTATTAAAGTCCTTAGCACCCCCATTCTGCGGAGAATGGAAAGCAGCACATCATTAGAATTGTGCATAGCATCAGCAAGCTGAATGTGTTGGCTGAGCCACCAATGGCAGAGGCTTTAAGCTGAGAATAAGTGGCCCCGTCTGATGGTGCACGCTCGAGGATAAAAGAAGAAAAGAGCCTATTAAAGTCCTGAGCACCCCCATTCTGCGGAGAATGGAAAGCAGCACATCATTAGAAACATCCCCATTCTGCGGAGAATGGAAAGAAGCACATCATTAGAAACACCCCCATTCTGCGGAGAATGGAAAGCAGCACATCATTAGAAACACCCCCATTCTGCGGAGAATGGAAAGCAGCACATCATTAGAAACACCCTCATTCTGCGGAGAATGGAAAGCAGCACATCATTAGAAACACCCCCATTCTGCGGAGAATGGAAAGCAGCACATCATTAGAATTGTGCATAGCATCAGCAAGCTGAATGTGTTGGCTGAGCCACCAATGTCAGAGGCTTTAAGCTGAGAATAAGTGGCCCCGTCTGATGGTGCACGCTCGAGGATAAAAGAAGAAAAGAGCCTATTAAAGTCCTGAGCACCCCCATTCTGCGGAGAATGGAAAGCAGCATATCATTAGAATTGTGCATAGCATCAGCAAGCTGAATGTTTTGGCTGACCCACCAATGGCACAGGCTTTAAGCTGAGAATAAGTGGCCCCGACTGATGGTGCACGCTCGAGGATAAAAGAAAAGAGCCTATTAAAGTACTGAGCACCCCCATTCTGCGGAGAATGGAAAGCAGCACATCATTAGAATTGTGCATAGCATCAGCCAGCTGAATGTGTTGGCTGAGCCACCAATGTCAGAGGCTTTAAGCTGAGAATAAGTGGCCCCGTCTGATGGTGCACGCTCGAGGATAAAAGAAGAAAAGAGCCTATTAAAGTCCTGAGCACCCCCATTCTGCGGAGAATGGAAAGCAGCACATCATTAGAAACACCCCCATTCTGCGGAGAATGGAAAGAAGCACATCATTAGAAACACCCCCATTCTGCGGAGAATGGAAAGCAGCACATCATTAGAAACACCCCCATTCTGCGGAGAATGGAAAGCAGCACATCATTAGAATTGTGCATAGCATCAGCAAGCTGAATGTGTTGGCTGAGCCACCAATGTCAGAGGCTTTAAGCTGAGAATAAGTGGCCCCGTCTGATGGTGCACGCTCGAGGATAAAAGAAGAAAAGAGCCTATTAAAGTCCTGTGCACCCCCATTCTGCGGAGAATGGAAAGCAGCACATCATTAGAATTGTGCATAGCATCAGCAAGCTGAATGTGTTGGTTGAGCCACCAATGGCAGAAGCTTTAAGCTGAGAACAAGTGGCCCCGTCTGATGGTGCACGCTCGAGGATAAAAGAAGAAAAGAGCCTATTAAAGTGCTGAGCTCCCCCATTCTGCGGAGAATGGAAAGCAGCACATCATTAGAAACACCCCCATTCTGCGTAGAATGGAAAGCAGCACATCATTAGAAACACCCTCATTCTGCGGAGAATGGAAAGAAGCACATCATTAGAAACACCCCCATTCTGCGGAGAATGGAAAGCAGCACATCATTAGAAACACCCCCATTCTGCGGAGAATGGAAAGCAGCACATCATTAGAATTGTGCATAGCATCAGCCAGCTGAATGTGTTGGCTGAGCCAACAATGTCAGAGGCTTTAAGCTGAGAACAATTGGCCCCGTCTGATGGTGCACGCTCGAGGATATAAGAAGAAAAGAGCCTATTAAAGTGCTGAGCACCCTCATTCTGCGGAGAATGGAAAGCATCATATCATTAGAATTGTGCATAGCATCATCCAGCTGAATGTGTTGGCTGAGCCACCAATGTCAGAGGCTTTAAGCTGAGAATAAGTGGCCCCGTCTGATGGTGCACGCTCGAGGATAAAAGAAGAAAAGAGCCTATTAAAGTCCTGAGCACCCCCATTCTGCGGAGAATGGAAAGCAACACATCATTAGAAACACCCCCATTCTGCGGAGAATGGAAAGCAGCACATCATTAGAAACACCCCCATTCTGCGGAGAATGGAAAGCAGCACATCATTAGAATTGTGCATAGCATCAGCAACCTGAATGTGTTGGCTGAGCCACCAATGGCAGAGGCTTTAAGCTGAGAATAAGTGGCCCCGACTGATGGTGCACGCTCGAGGATAAAAGAAGAAAAGAGCCTATTAAAGTACTGAGCACCCCCATTCTGCGGAGAATGGAAAGCAGCACATCATTAGAAACACCCCCATTCTGCGGAGAATGGAAAGCAGCACATCATTAGAATTGTGCATAGCATCAGCAAGCTGAATGTGTTGGCTGAGCCACCAATGTCAGAGGCTTTAAGCTGAGAATAAGTGGCCCCGTCTGATGGTGCACGCTTGAGGATAAAAGAAGAAAAGAGCCTACTAAAGTCCTGAGCACCCCCATTCTGCGGAGAATGGAAAGCAGCACATCATTAGAATTGTGCATAGCATCAGCAAGCTGAATGTGTTGGCTGAGCCACCAATGTCAGAGGCTTTAAGCTGAGAATAAGTGGCCCCGTCTGATGGTGCACGCTTGAGGATAAAAGAAGAAAAGAGCCTATTAAAGTCCTGAGCACCCCCATTCTGCGGAGAATGGAAAGCAGCACATCATTAGAAACACCCCCATTCTGCGGAGAATGGAAAGCAGCGCATCATTAGAAACACCCCCATTCTGCGGAGAATGGAAAGCAGCACATCATTAGAAACACCCTCATTCTGCGGAGAATGGAAAGCAGCACATCATTAGAAACACCCCCATTCTGCGGAGAATGGAAAGAAGCACATCATTAGAATTGTGCATAGCTTCAGCCAGCTGAATGTGTTGGCTGAGCCAACAATGTCAGAGGCTTTAAGCTGAGAATAAGTGGCCCCATCTGATGGTGCACGCTCGAGGATAAAAGAAGAAAAGAGCCTATTAAAGTCCTGAGCACCCCCATTCTGCGGAGAATGGAAAGCAGCACATCATTAGAAACACCCCCATTCTGCGGAGAATGGAAAGCTACAGATCATTAGAATTGTGCATAGCATCAGCAAGCTGAATGTGTTGGCTGAGCCACCAATGGCAGAGGCTTTAAGCTGAGAACAAGTGGCCTCGTCTGATGGTGCACGCTCGAGGATATAAGAAGAAAAGAGCCTATTAAAGTGCTGAGCACCCTCATTCTGCGGAGAATGGAAAGCAGCACATCATTAGAAACACCCCCATTCTGCGGAGAATGGAAAGCAGCACATCATTAGAATTGTGCATAGCATCAGCAAGCTGAATGTGTTGGCTGAGCCACCAATGGCAGAGGCTTTAAGCTGAGAACAAGTGGCCCCGTCTGATGGTGCACGCTCGAGGATAAAAGAAGAAAAGAGCCTATTAAAGTGCTGAGCACCCCCATTCTGCGGAGAATGGAAAGCAGCACATCATTAGAAACACCCCCATTCTGCGGAGAATGGAAAGCAGCACATCATTAGAAACACCCCATTCTGCGGAGAATGGAAAGCAGCACATCATTAGAATTGTGCATAGCATCAGCAAGCTGAATGTGTTGGCTGAGCCACCAATGGCAGAGGCTTTAAGCTGAGAACAAGTGGCCCCGTCTGATGGTGCACGCTCGAGGATAAAAGAAGAAAAGAGCCTATTAAAGTGCTGAGCACCCCCATTCTGCGGAGAATGGAAAGCAGCACATCATTAGAAACACCCCCATTCTGCGGAGAATGGAAAGCAGCACATCATTAGAAACACCCCCATTCTGCGGAGAATGGAAAGCAACACATCATTAGAATTGTGCATAGCATCAGCAACCTGAATGTGTTGGCTGAGCCACCAATGGCAGAGGCTTTAAGCTGAGAATAAGTGGCCCCGTCTGATGGTGCACGCTCGAGGATAAAAGAAGAAAAGAGCCTATTAAAGTGCTGAGCACCCCCATTCTGCGGAGAATGGAAAGCAGCACATCATTAGAAACACCCCCATTCTGCGGAGAATGGAAAGCAGCACATCATTAGAATTGTGCATAGCATCAGCAAGCTGAATGTGTTGGCTGAGCCAACAATGGCAGAGGCTTTAAGCTGAGAATAAGTGGCCCCGTCTGATGGTGCACGCTCGAGGATAAAAGAAGAAAAGAGCCTATTAAAGTGCTGAGCACCCCCATTCTGCGGAGAATGGAAAGCAGCACATCATTAGAAACACCCCCATTCTGCGGAGAATGGAAAGCTACACATCATTAGAATTGTGCATAGCATCAGCAACCTGAATGTGTTGGCTGAGCCACCAATGGCAGAGGCTTTAAGCTGAGAACAAGTGGCCCCGTCTGATGGTGCACGCTCGAGGATAAAAGAAGAAAAGAGCCTATTAAAGTGCTGAGCACCCCCATTCTGCGGAGAATGGAAAGCAGCACATCATTAGAAACACCCCCATTCTGCGGAGAATGGAAAACAGCACATCATTAGAATTGTGCATAGCATCAGCAAGCTGAATGTGTTGGCTGAGCCACCAATGGCAGAGGCTTTAAGCTGAGAACAAGTGGCCTCGTCTGATGGTGCACGCTCGAGAATATAAGAAGAAAAGAGCCTATTAAAGTGCTGAGCACCCTCATTCTGCGGAGAATGGAAAGCAGCACATCATTAGAAACACCCCCATTCTGCGGAGAATGGAAAGCAGCACATCATTAGAAACACCCCCATTCTGCGGAGAATGGAAAGCAGCACATCATTAGAATTGTGCATAGCATCAGCAAGCTGAATGTGTTGGCTGAGCCACCAATGGCAGAGGCTTTAAGCTGAGAACAAGTGGCCCCGTCTGATGGTGCACGCTCGAGGATAAAAGAAGAAAAGAGCCTATTAAAGTGCTGAGCACCCCCATTCTGCGGAGAATGGAAAGCAGCACATCATTAGAAACACCCCCATTCTGCGGAGAATGGAAAGCAGCACATCATTAGAAACACCCCCATTCTGCGGAGAATGGAAAGCAACACATCATTAGAATTGTGCATAGCATCAGCAAGCTGAATGTGTTGGCTGAGCCACCAATGTCAGAGGCTTTAAGCTGAGAATAAGTGGCCCCGTCTGATGGTGCACGCTCGAGGATAAAAGAAGAAAAGAGCCTACTAAAGTCCTGAGCACCCCCATTCTGCGGAGAATGGAAAGCAGCACATCATTAGAATTGTGCATAGCATCAGCAAGCTGAATGTGTTGGCTGAGCCACCAATGTCAGAGGCTTTAAGCTGAGAATAAGTGGCCCCGTCTGATGGTGCACGCTTGAGGATAAAAGAAGAAAAGAGCCTATTAAAGTCCTGAGCACCCCCATTCTGCGGAGAATGGAAAGCAGCACATCATAAGAAACACCCCCATTCTGCGGAGAATGGAAAGCAGCGCATCATTAGAAACACCCCCATTCTGCGGAGAATGGAAAGCAGCACATCATTAGAAACACCCTCATTCTGCGGAGAATGGAAAGCAGCACATCATTAGAAACACCCCCATTCTGCGGAGAATGGAAAGAAGCACATCATTAGAATTGTGCATAGCTTCAGCCAGCTGAATGTGTTGGCTGAGCCAACAATGTCAGAGGCTTTAAGCTGAGAATAAGTGGCCCCATCTGATGGTGCACGCTCGAGGATAAAAGAAGAAAAGAGCCTATTAAAGTCCTGAGCACCCCCATTCTGCGGAGAATGGAAAGCAGCACATCATTAGAATTGTGCATAGCATCAGCAAGCTGAATGTGTTGGCTGAGCCACCAATGGCAGAGGCTTTAAGCTGAGAACAAGTGGCCCCGTCTGATGGTGCACGCTCGAGGATAAAAGAAGAAAAGAGCCTATTAAAGTCCTGAGCACCCCCATTCTGCGGAGAATGGAAAGCAGCACATCATTAGAAACACCCCCATTCTGCGGAGAATGGAAAGCAGCACATCATTAGAAACACCCCCATTCTGCGGAGAATGGAAAGCAGCACATCATTAGAATTGTGCATAGCATCAGCAAGCTGAATGTGTTGGCTGAGCCACCAATGTCAGAGGCTTTAAGCTGAGAATAAGTGGCCCCGTCTGATGGTGCACGCTCGAGGATAAAAGAAGAAAAGAGCCTACTAAAGTCCTGAGCACCCCCATTCTGCGGAGAATGGAAAGCAGCACATCATTAGAATTGTGCATAGCATCAGCAAGCTGAATGTGTTGGCTGAGCCACCAATGTCAGAGGCTTTAAGCTGAGAATAAGTGGCCCCGTCTGATGGTGCACGCTTGAGGATAAAAGAAGAAAAGAGCCTATTAAAGTCCTGAGCACCCCCATTCTGCGGAGAATGGAAAGCAGCACATCATAAGAAACACCCCCATTCTGCGGAGAATGGAAAGCAGCGCATCATTAGAAACACCCCCATTCTGCGGAGAATGGAAAGCAGCACATCATTAGAAACACCCTCATTCTGCGGAGAATGGAAAGCAGCACATCATTAGAAACACCCCCATTCTGCGGAGAATGGAAAGAAGCACATCATTAGAATTGTGCATAGCTTCAGCCAGCTGAATGTGTTGGCTGAGCCAACAATGTCAGAGGCTTTAAGCTGAGAATAAGTGGCCCCATCTGATGGTGCACGCTCGAGGATAAAAGAAGAAAAGAGCCTATTAAAGTCCTGAGCACCCCCATTCTGCGGAGAATGGAAAGCAGCACATCATTAGAATTGTGCATAGCATCAGCAAGCTGAATGTGTTGGCTGAGCCACCAATGGCAGAGGCTTTAAGCTGAGAACAAGTGGCCCCGTCTGATGGTGCACGCTCGAGGATAAAAGAAGAAAAGAGCCTATTAAAGTCCTGAGCACCCCCATTCTGCGGAGAATGGAAAGCAGCACATCATTAGAAACACCCCCATTCTGCGGAGAATGGAAAGCAGCACATCATTAGAAACACCCCCATTCTGCGGAGAATGGAAAGCAGCACATCATTAGAATTGTGCATAGCATCAGCAAGCTGAATGTGTTGGCTGAGCCACCAATGTCAGAGGCTTTAAGCTGAGAATAAGTGGCCCCGTCTGATGGTGCACGCTCGAGGATAAAAGAAGAAAAGAGCCTATTAAAGTCCTGAGCACCCCCATTCTGCGGAGAATGGAAAGCAGCACATCATTAGAAACACCCCCATTCTGCGGAGAATGGAAAGCAGCACATATTAGAAACGCCCCCATTCTGCGGAGAATGGAAAGCAGCACATCATTAGAATTGTGCATAGCATCAGCAAGCTGAATGTGTTGGCTGAGCCACCAATGGCAGAGGCTTTAAGCTGAGAACAAGTGGCCCCGTCTGATGGTGCACGCTCGAGGATAAAAGAAGAAAAGAGCCTATTAAAGTCCTGAGCACCCCCATTCTGCGGAGAATGGAAAGCAGCACATCATTAGAAACACCCCCATTCTGCGGAGAATGGAAAACAGCACATCATTAGAATTGTGCATAGCATCAGCAAGCTGAATGTGTTGGCTGAGCCACCAATGGCAGAGGCTTTAAGCTGAGAACAAGTGGCCTCGTCTGATGGTGCACGCTCGAGAATATAAGAAGAAAAGAGCCTATTAAAGTGCTGAGCACCCTCATTCTGCGGAGAATGGAAAGCAGCACATCATTAGAAACACCCCCATTCTGCGGAGAATGGAAAGCAGCACATCATTAGAAACACCCCCATTCTGCGGAGAATGGAAAGCAGCACATCATTAGAATTGTGCATAGCATCAGCAAGCTGAATGTGTTGGCTGAGCCACCAATGGCAGAGGCTTTAAGCTGAGAACAAGTGGCCCCGTCTGATGGTGCACGCTCGAGGATAAAAGAAGAAAAGAGACTATTAAAGTGCTGAGCACCCCCATTCTGCGGAGAATGGAAAGCAGCACATCATTAGAAACACCCCCATTCTGCGGAGAATGGAAAACAGCACATCATTAGAATTGTGCATAGCATCAGCAAGCTGAATGTGTTGGCTGAGCCACCAATGGCAGAGGCTTTAAGCTGAGAACAAGTGGCCTCGTCTGATGGTGCACGCTCGAGAATATAAGAAGAAAAGAGCCTATTAAAGTGCTGAGCACCCTCATTCTGCGGAGAATGGAAAGCAGCACATCATTAGAAACACCCCCATTCTGCGGAGAATGGAAAGCAGCACATCATTAGAAACACCCCCATTCTGCGGAGAATGGAAAGCAGCACATCATTAGAATTGTGCATAGCATCAGCAAGCTGAATGTGTTGGCTGAGCCACCAATGGCAGAGGCTTTAAGCTGAGAACAAGTGGCCCCGTCTGATGGTGCACGCTCGAGGATAAAAGAAGAAAAGAGCCTATTAAAGTGCTGAGCACCCCCATTCTGCGGAGAATGGAAAGCAGCACATCATTAGAAACACCACCATTCTGCGGAGAATGGAAAGCAGCACATCATTAGAAACACCCCCATTCTGCGGAGAATGGAAAGCAACACATCATTAGAATTGTGCATAGCATCAGCAACCTGAATGTGTTGGCTGAGCCAACAATGGCAGAGGCTTTAAGCTGAGAACAAGTGGCCCCGTCTGATGGTGCACGCTCGAGGATAAAAGAAGAAAAGAGCCTATTAAAGTGCTGAGCACCCCCATTCTGCGGAGAATGGAAAGCAGCACATCATTACAAACACCCCCATTCTGCGGAGAATGGAAAGCAGCACATCATTAGAATTGTGCATAGCATCAGCAAGCTGAATGTGTTGGCTGAGCCACCAATGGCAGAGGCTTTAAGCTGAGAACAAGTGGCCTCGTCTGATGGTGCACGCTCGAGAATATAAGAAGAAAAGAGCCTATTAAAGTGCTGAGCACCCTCATTCTGCGGAGAATGGAAAGCAGCACATCATTAGAAACACCCCCATTCTGCGGAGAATGGAAAGCAGCACATCATTAGAAACACCCCCATTCTGCGGAGAATGGAAAGCAGCACATCATTAGAATTGTGCATAGCATCAGCAAGCTGAATGTGTTGGCTGAGCCACCAATGGCAGAGGCTTTAAGCTGAGAACAAGTGGCCCCGTCTGATGGTGCACGCTCGAGGATAAAAGAAGAAAAGAGCCTATTAAAGTGCTGAGCACCCCCATTCTGCGGAGAATGGAAAGCAGCACATCATTAGAAACACCCCCATTCTGCGGAGAATGGAAAGCAGCACATCATTAGAAACACTCCCATTCTGCGGAGAATGGAAAGCAACACATCATTAGAATTGTGCATAGCATCAGCAACCTGAATGTGTTGGCTGAGCCACCAATGGCAGAGGCTTTAAGCTGAGAATAAGTGGCCCCGTCTGATGGTGCACGCTCGAGGATAAAAGAAGAAAAGAGCCTATTAAAGTCCTGAGCACCCCC
Organism: Aquarana catesbeiana; assembly: GCF_042186555.1. Lineage (NCBI taxonomy): Eukaryota > Metazoa > Chordata > Amphibia > Anura > Ranidae > Aquarana > Aquarana catesbeiana. The sequence continues at coordinate 59,147,668 of NC_133336.1, read as the reverse complement.
ATTCTGCGGAGAATGGAAAGCAGCACATCATTAGAAACACCCCCATTCTGCGGAGAATGGAAAGCAGCACATCATTAGAATTGTGCATAGCATCAGCAAGCTGAATGTGTTGGCTGAGCCACCAATGTCAGAGGCTTTAAGCTGAGAATAAGTGGCCCCGTCTGATGGTGCACGCTCGAGGATAAAAGAAGAAAAGAGCCTACTAAAGTCCTGAGCACCCCCATTCTGCGGAGAATGGAAAGCAGCACATCATTAGAATTGTGCATAGCATCAGCAAGCTGAATGTGTTGGCTGAGCCACCAATGTCAGAGGCTTTAAGCTGAGAATAAGTTGCCCCGTCTGATGGTGCACGCTTGAGGATAAAAGAAGAAAAGAGCCTATTAAAGTCCTGAGCACCCCCATTCTGCGGAGAATGGAAAGCAGCACATCATTAGAAACACCCCCATTCTGCGGAGAATGGAAAGCAGCGCATCATTAGAAACACCCCCATTCTGCGGAGAATGGAAAGCAGCACATCATTAGAAACACCCTCATTCTGCGGAGAATGGAAAGCAGCACATCATTAGAAACACCCCCATTCTGCGGAGAATGGAAAGAAGCACATCATTAGAATTGTGCATAGCTTCAGCCAGCTGAATGTGTTGGCTGAGCCAACAATGTCAGAGGCTTTAAGCTGAGAATAAGTGGCCCCATCTGATGGTGCACGCTCGAGGATAAAAGAAGAAAAGAGCCTATTAAAGTCCTGAGCACCCCCATTCTGCCGAGAATGGAAAGCAGCACATCATTAGAATTGTGCATAGCATCAGCAAGCTGAATGTGTTGGCTGAGCCACCAATGGCAGAGGCTTTAAGCTGAGAACAAGTGGCCCCGTCTGATGGTGCACGCTCGAGGATAAAAGAAGAAAAGAGCCTATTAAAGTCCTGAGCACCCCCATTCTGCGGAGAATGGAAAGCAGCACATCATTAGAAACACCCCCATTCTGCGGAGAATGGAAAGCAGCACATATTAGAAACGCCCCCATTCTGCGGAGAATGGAAAGCAGCACATCATTAGAATTGTGCATAGCATCAGCAAGCTGAATGTGTTGGCTGAGCCACCAATGGCAGAGGCTTTAAGCTGAGAACAAGTGGCCCCGTCTGATGGTGCACGCTCGAGAATATAAGAAGAAAAGAGCCTATTAAAGTGCTGAGCACCCTCATTCTGCGGAGAATGGAAAGCAGCACATCATTAGAAACACCCCCATTCTGCGGAGAATGGAAAGAAGCACATCATTAGAATTGTGCATACATTCAGCCGGCTGAATGTGTTGGCTGAGCCAACAATGTCAGAGGCTTTAAGCTGAGAATAAGTTGCCCCGTCTGATGGTGCACGCTCGAGGATCAAAGAAAAAAAGAGCCTATTAAAGTCCTTAGCACCCCCATTCTGCGGAGAATGGAAAGCAGCACATCATTAGAATTGTGCATAGCATCAGCAAGCTGAATGTGTTGGCTGAGCCACCAATGGCAGAGGCTTTAAGCTGAGAATAAGTGGCCCCGTCTGATGGTGCACGCTCGAGGATAAAAGAAGAAAAGAGCCTATTAAAGTCCTGAGCACCCCCATTCTGCGGAGAATGGAAAGCAGCACATCATTAGAAACATCCCCATTCTGCGGAGAATGGAAAGAAGCACATCATTAGAAACACCCCCATTCTGCGGAGAATGGAAAGCAGCACATCATTAGAAACACCCCCATTCTGCGGAGAATGGAAAGCAGCACATCATTAGAAACACCCTCATTCTGCGGAGAATGGAAAGCAGCACATCATTAGAAACACCCCCATTCTGCGGAGAATGGAAAGCAGCACATCATTAGAATTGTGCATAGCATCAGCAAGCTGAATGTGTTGGCTGAGCCACCAATGTCAGAGGCTTTAAGCTGAGAATAAGTGGCCCCGTCTGATGGTGCACGCTCGAGGATAAAAGAAGAAAAGAGCCTATTAAAGTCCTGAGCACCCCCATTCTGCGGAGAATGGAAAGCAGCACATCATTAGAATTGTGCATAGCATCAGCAAGCTGAATGTTTTGGCTGACCCACCAATGGCAGAGGCTTTAAGCTGAGAATAAGTGGCCCCGACTGATGGTGCACGCTCGAGGATAAAAGAAAAGAGCCTATTAAAGTACTGAGCACCCCCATTCTGCGGAGAATGGAAAGCAGCACATCATTAGAATTGTGCATAGCATCAGCCAGCTGAATGTGTTGGCTGAGCCACCAATGTCAGAGGCTTTAAGCTGAGAATAAGTGGCCCCGTCTGATGGTGCACGCTCGAGGATAAAAGAAGAAAAGAGCCTATTAAAGTCCTGAGCACCCCCATTCTGCGGAGAATGGAAAGCAGCACATCATTAGAAACACCCCCATTCTGCGGAGAATGGAAAGAAGCACATCATTAGAAACACCCCCATTCTGCGGAGAATGGAAAGCAGCACATCATTAGAAACACCCCCATTCTGCGGAGAATGGAAAGCAGCACATCATTAGAATTGTGCATAGTATCAGCAAGCTGAATGTGTTGGCTGAGCCACCAATGTCAGAGGCTTTAAGCTGAGAATAAGTGGCCCCGTCTGATGGTGCACGCTCGAGGATAAAAGAAGAAAAGAGCCTATTAAAGTCCTGTGCACCCCCATTCTGCGGAGAATGGAAAGCAGCACATCATTAGAATTGTGCATAGCATCAGCAAGCTGAATGTGTTGGTTGAGCCACCAATGGCAGAAGCTTTAAGCTGAGAACAAGTGGCCCCGTCTGATGGTGCACGCTCGAGGATAAAAGAAGAAAAGAGCCTATTAAAGTGCTGAGCTCCCCCATTCTGCGGAGAATGGAAAGCAGCACATCATTAGAAACACCCCCATTCTGCGTAGAATGGAAAGCAGCACATCATTAGAAACACCCTCATTCTGCGGAGAATGGAAAGAAGCACATCATTAGAAACACCCCCATTCTGCGGAGAATGGAAAGCAGCACATCATTAGAAACACCCCCATTCTGCGGAGAATGGAAAGCAGCACATCATTAGAATTGTGCATAGCATCAGCCAGCTGAATGTGTTGGCTGAGCCAACAATGTCAGAGGCTTTAAGCTGAGAACAAGTGGCCCCGTCTGATGGTGCACGCTCGAGGATATAAGAAGAAAAGAGCCTATTAAAGTGCTGAGCACCCTCATTCTGCGGAGAATGGAAAGCATCATATCATTAGAATTGTGCATAGCATCATCCAGCTGAATGTGTTGGCTGAGCCACCAATGTCAGAGGCTTTAAGCTGAGAATAAGTGGCCCCGTCTGATGGTGCACGCTCGAGGATAAAAGAAGAAAAGAGCCTATTAAAGTCCTGAGCACCCCCATTCTGCGGAGAATGGAAAGCAACACATCATTAGAAACACCCCCATTCTGCGGAGAATGGAAAGCAGCACATCATTAGAAACACCCCCATTCTGCGGAGAATGGAAAGCAGCACATCATTAGAATTGTGCATAGCATCAGCAACCTGAATGTGTTGGCTGAGCCACCAATGGCAGAGGCTTTAAGCTGAGAATAAGTGGCCCCGACTGATGGTGCACGCTCGAGGATAAAAGAAGAAAAGAGCCTATTAAAGTACTGAGCACCCCCATTCTGCGGAGAATGGAAAGCAGCACATCATTAGAAACACCCCCATTCTGCGGAGAATGGAAAGCAGCACATCATTAGAATTGTGCATAGCATCAGCAAGCTGAATGTGTTGGCTGAGCCACCAATGTCAGAGGCTTTAAGCTGAGAATAAGTGGCCCCGTCTGATGGTGCACGCTCGAGGATAAAAGAAGAAAAGAGCCTACTAAAGTCCTGAGCACCCCCATTCTGCGGAGAATGGAAAGCAGCACATCATTAGAATTGTGCATAGCATCAGCAAGCTGAATGTGTTGGCTGAGCCACCAATGTCAGAGGCTTTAAGCTGAGAATAAGTGGCCCCGTCTGATGGTGCACGCTTGAGGATAAAAGAAGAAAAGAGCCTATTAAAGTCCTGAGCACCCCCATTCTGCGGAGAATGGAAAGGAGCACATCATTAGAAACACCCCCATTCTGCGGAGAATGGAAAGCAGCGCATCATTAGAAACACCCCCATTCTGCGGAGAATGGAAAGCAGCACATCATTAGAAACACCCTCATTCTGCGGAGAATGGAAAGCAGCACATCATTAGAAACACCCCCATTCTGCGGAGAATGGAAAGAAGCACATCATTAGAATTGTGCATATCTTCAGCCAGCTGAATGTGTTGGCTGAGCCAACAATGTCAGAGGCTTTAAGCTGAGAATAAGTGGCCCCATCTGATGGTGCACGCTCGAGGATAAAAGAAGAAAAGAGCCTATTAAAGTCCTGAGCACCCCCATTCTGCGGAGAATGGAAAGCAGCACATCATTAGAATTGTGCATAGCATCAGCAAGCTGAATGTGTTGGCTGAGCCACCAATGGCAGAGGCTTTAAGCTGAGAACAAGTGGCCCCGTCTGATGGTGCACGCTCGAGGATAAAAGAAGAAAAGAGCCTATTAAAGTCCTGAGCACCCCCATTCTGCGGAGAATGGAAAGCAGCACATCATTAGAAACACCCCCATTCTGCGGAGAATGGAAAGCAGCACATATTAGAAACGCCCCCATTCTGCGGAGAATGGAAAGCAGCACATCATTAGAATTGTGCATAGCATCAGCAAGCTGAATGTGTTGGCTGAGCCACCAATGGCAGAGGCTTTAAGCTGAGAACAAGTGGCCCCGTCTGATGGTGCACGCTCGAGAATATAAGAAGAAAAGAGCCTATTAAAGTGCTGAGCACCCTCATTCTGCGGAGAATGGAAAGCAGCACATCATTAGAAACACCCCCATTCTGCGGAGAATGGAAAGAAGCACATCATTAGAATTGTGCATACATTCAGCCAGCTGAATGTGTTGGCTGAGCCAACAATGTCAGAGGCTTTAAGCTGAGAATAAGTTGCCCCGTCTGATGGTGCACGCTCGAGGATCAAAGAAAAAAAGAGCCTATTAAAGTCCTTAGCACCCCCATTCTGCGGAGAATGGAAAGCAGCACATCATTAGAAACATCCCCATTCTGCGGAGAATGGAAAGAAGCACATCATTAGAAACACCCCCATTCTGCGGAGAATGGAAAGCAGCACATCATTAGAAACACCCCCATTCTGCGGAGAATGGAAAGCAGCACATCATTAGAAACACCCTCATTCTGCGGAGAATGGAAAGCAGCACATCATTAGAAACACCCCCATTCTGCGGAGAATGGAAAGCAGCACATCATTAGAATTGTGCATAGCATCAGCAAGCTGAATGTGTTGGCTGAGCCACCAATGTCAGAGGCTTTAAGCTGAGAATAAGTGGCCCCGTCTGATGGTGCACGCTCGAGGATAAAAGAAGAAAAGAGCCTATTAAAGTCCTGAGCACCCCCATTCTGCGGAGAATGGAAAGCAGCACATCATTAGAATTGTGCATAGCATCAGCAAGCTGAATGTTTTGGCTGACCCACCAATGGCAGAGGCTTTAAGCTGAGAATAAGTGGCCCCGACTGATGGTGCACGCTCGAGGATAAAAGAAAAGAGCCTATTAAAGTACTGAGCACCCCCATTCTGCGGAGAATGGAAAGCAGCACATCATTAGAATTGTGCATAGCATCAGCCAGCTGAATGTGTTGGCTGAGCCACCAATGTCAGAGGCTTTAAGCTGAGAATAAGTGGCCCCGTCTGATGGTGCACGCTCGAGGATAAAAGAAGAAAAGAGCCTATTAAAGTCCTGAGCACCCCCATTCTGCGGAGAATGGAAAGCAGCACATCATTAGAAACACCCCCATTCTGCGGAGAATGGAAAGCAGCACATCATTAGAAACACCCCCATTCTGCGGAGAATGGAAAGCAGCACATCATTAGAATTGTGCATAGCATCAGCCAGCTGAATGTGTTGGCTGAGCCAACAATGTCAGAGGCTTTAAGCTGAGAACAAGTGGCCCCGTCTGATGGTGCACGCTCGAGGATATAAGAAGAAAAGAGCCTATTAAAGTGCTGAGCACCCTCATTCTGCGGAGAATGGAAAGCATCATATCATTAGAATTGTGCATAGCATCATCCAGCTGAATGTGTTGGCTGAGCCACCAATGTCAGAGGCTTTAAGCTGAGAATAAGTGGCCCCGTCTGATGGTGCACGCTCGAGGATAAAAGAAGAAAAGAGCCTATTAAAGTCCTGAGCACCCCCATTCTGCGGAGAATGGAAAGCAACACATCATTAGAAACACCCCCATTCTGCGGAGAATGGAAAGCAGCACATCATTAGAAACACCCCCATTCTGCGGAGAATGGAAAGCAGCACATCATTAGAATTGTGCATAGCATCAGCAACCTGAATGTGTTGGCTGAGCCACCAATGGCAGAGGCTTTAAGCTGAGAATAAGTGGCCCCGACTGATGGTGCACGCTCGAGGATAAAAGAAGAAAAGAGCCTATTAAAGTACTGAGCACCCCCATTCTGCGGAGAATGGAAAGCAGCATATCATTAGAATTGTGCATAGCATCAGCCAGCTGAATGTGTTGGCTGAGCCACCAATGTCAGAGGCTTTAAGCTGAGAATAAGTGGCCCCGTCTGATGGTGCACGCTCGAGGATAAAAGAAGAAAAGAGCCTATTAAAGTCCTGAGCACCCCCATTCTGCGGAGAATGGAAAGCAGCACATCATTAGAAACACCCCCATTCTGCGGAGAATGGAAAGCAGCACATATTAGAAACGCCCCCATTCTGCGGAGAATGGAAAGCAGCACATCATTAGAATTGTGCATAGCATCAGCAAGCTGAATGTGTTGGCTGAGCCACCAATGGCAGAGGCTTTAAGCTGAGAACAAGTGGCCCCGTCTGATGGTGCACGCTCGAGGATAAAAGAAGAAAAGAGCCTATTAAAGTCCTGAGCACCCCCATTCTGCGGAGAATGGAAAGCAGCACATCATTAGAAACACCCCCATTCTGCGGAGAATGGAAAACAGCACATCATTAGAATTGTGCATAGCATCAGCAAGCTGAATGTGTTGGCTGAGCCACCAATGGCAGAGGCTTTAAGCTGAGAACAAGTGGCCTCGTCTGATGGTGCACGCTCGAGAATATAAGAAGAAAAGAGCCTATTAAAGTGCTGAGCACCCTCATTCTGCGGAGAATGGAAAGCAGCACATCATTAGAAACACCCCCATTCTGCGGAGAATGGAAAGCAGCACATCATTAGAAACACCCCCATTCTGCGGAGAATGGAAAGCAGCACATCATTAGAATTGTGCATAGCATCAGCAAGCTGAATGTGTTGGCTGAGCCACCAATGGCAGAGGCTTTAAGCTGAGAACAAGTGGCCCCGTCTGATGGTGCACGCTCGAGGATAAAAGAAGAAAAGAGCCTATTAAAGTGCTGAGCACCCCCATTCTGCGGAGAATGGAAAGCAGCACATCATTAGAAACACCCCCATTCTGCGGAGAATGGAAAGCAGCACATCATTAGAAACACCCCCATTCTGCGGAGAATGGAAAGCAACACATCATTAGAATTGTGCATAGCATCAGCAACCTGAATGTGTTGGCTGAGCCACCAATGGCAGAGGCTTTAAGCTGAGAACAAGTGGCCCCGTCTGATGGTGCACGCTCGAAGATAAAAGAAGAAAAGAGCCTATTAAAGTGCTGAGCACCCCCATTCTGCGGAGAATGGAAAGCAGCACATCATTAGAAACACCCCCATTCTGCGGAGAATGGAAAACAGCACATCATTAGAATTGTGCATAGCATCAGCAAGCTGAATGTGTTGGCTGAGCCACCAATGGCAGAGGCTTTAAGCTGAGAACAAGTGGCCTCGTCTGATGGTGCACGCTCGAGAATATAAGAAGAAAAGAGCCTATTAAAGTGCTGAGCACCCTCATTCTGCGGAGAATGGAAAGCAGCACATCATTAGAAACACTCCCATTCTGCGGAGAATGGAAAGCAGCACATCATTAGAAACACCCCCATTCTGCGGAGAATGGAAAGCAGCACATCATTAGAATTGTGCATAGCATCAGCAAGCTGAATGTGTTGGCTGAGCCACCAATGGCAGAGGCTTTAAGCTGAGAACAAGTGGCCCCGTCTGATGGTGCACGCTCGAGGATAAAAGAAGAAAAGAGCCTATTAAAGTGCTGAGCACCCCCATTCTGCGGAGAATAGAAAGCAGCACATCATTAGAAACACCCCCATTCTGCGGAGAATGGAAAGCAGCACATCATTAGAAACACCCCCATTCTGCGGAGAATGGAAAGCAACACATCATTAGAATTGTGCATAGCATCAGCAACCTGAATGTGTTGGCTGAGCCACCAATGGCAGAGGCTTTAAGCTGAGAACAAGTGGCCCCGTCTGATGGTGCACGCTCGAGGATAAAAGAAGAAAAGAGCCTATTAAAGTGCTGAGCACCCCCATTCTGCGGAGAATGGAAAGCAGCACATCATTACAAACACCCCCATTCTGCGGAGAATGGAAAGCAGCACATCATTAGAATTGTGCATAGCATCAGCAAGCTGAATGTGTTGGCTGAGCCACCAATGGCAGAGGCTTTAAGCTGAGAACAAGTGGCCTCGTCTGATGGTGCACGCTCGAGAATATAAGAAGAAAAGAGCCTATTAAAGTGCTGAGCACCCTCATTCTGCGGAGAATGGAAAGCAGCACATCATTAGAAACACCCCCATTCTGCGGAGAATGGAAAGCAGCACATCATTAGAAACACCCCCATTCTGCGGAGAATGGAAAGCAGCACATCATTAGAATTGTGCATAGCATCAGCAAGCTGAATGTGTTGGCTGAGCCACCAATGGCAGAGGCTTTAAGCTGAGAACAAGTGGCCCCGTCTGATGGTGCACGCTCGAGGATAAAAGAAGAAAAGAGCCTATTAAAGTGCTGAGCACCCCCATTCTGCGGAGAATGGAAAGCAGCACATCATTAGAAACACCCCCATTCTGCGGAGAATGGAAAGCAGCACATCATTAGAAACACTCCCATTCTGCGGAGAATGGAAAGCAACACATCATTAGAATTGTGCATAGCATCAGCAACCTGAATGTGTTGGCTGAGCCACCAATGGCAGAGGCTTTAAGCTGAGAATAAGTGGCCCCGTCTGATGGTGCACGCTCGAGGATAAAAGAAGAAAAGAGCCTATTAAAGTCCTGAGCACCCCCATTCTGCGGAGAATGGAAAGCAGCACATCATTAGAAACACCCCCATTCTGCGGAGAATGGAAAGCAGCACATCATTAGAATTGTGCATAGCATCAGCAAGCTGAATGTGTTGGCTGAGCCACCAATGTCAGAGGCTTTAAGCTGAGAATAAGTGGCCCCGTCTGATGGTGCACGCTCGAGGATAAAAGAAGAAAAGAGCCTACTAAAGTCCTGAGCACCCCCATTCTGCGGAGAATGGAAAGCAGCACATCATTAGAATTGTGCATAGCATCAGCAAGCTGAATGTGTTGGCTGAGCCACCAATGTCAGAGGCTTTAAGCTGAGAATAAGTGGCCCCGTCTGATGGTGCACGCTTGAGGATAAAAGAAGAAAAGAGCCTATTAAAGTCCTGAGCACCCCCATTCTGCGGAGAATGGAAAGCAGCACATCATTAGAAACACCCCCATTCTGCGGAGAATGGAAAGCAGCGCATCATTAGAAACACCCCCATTCTGCGGAGAATGGAAAGCAGCACATCATTAGAAACACCCTCATTCTGCGGAGAATGGAAAGCAGCACATCATTAGAAACACCCCCATTCTGCGGAGAATGGAAAGAAGCACATCATTAGAATTGTGCATAGCTTCAGCCAGCTGAATGTGTTGGCTGAGCCAACAATGTCAGAGGCTTTAAGCTGAGAATAAGTGGCCCCATCTGATGGTGCACGCTCGAGGATAAAAGAAGAAAAGAGCCTATTAAAGTCCTGAGCACCCCCATTCTGCGGAGAATGGAAAGCAGCACATCATTAGAATTGTGCATAGCATCAGCAAGCTGAATGTGTTGGCTGAGCCACCAATGGCAGAGGCTTTAAGCTGAGAACAAGTGGCCCCGTCTGATGGTGCACGCTCGAGGATAAAAGAAGAAAAGAGCCTATTAAAGTCCTGAGCACCCCCATTCTGCGGAGAATGGAAAGCAGCACATCATTAGAAACACCCCCATTCTGCGGAGAATGGAAAGCAGCACATCATTAGAAACACCCCCATTCTGCGGAGAATGGAAAGCAGCACATCATTAGAATTGTGCATAGCATCAGCAAGCTGAATGTGTTGGCTGAGCCACCAATGTCAGAGGCTTTAAGCTGAGAATAAGTGGCCCCGTCTGATGGTGCACGCTCGAGGATAAAAGAAGAAAAGAGCCTATTAAAGTCCTGAGCACCCCCATTCTGCGGAGAATGGAAAGCAGCACATCATTAGAAACACCCCCATTCTGCGGAGAATGGAAAGCAGCACATATTAGAAACGCCCCCATTCTGCGGAGAATGGAAAGCAGCACATCATTAGAATTGTGCATAGCATCAGCAAGCTGAATGTGTTGGCTGAGCCACCAATGGCAGAGGCTTTAAGCTGAGAACAAGTGGCCCCGTCTGATGGTGCACGCTCGAGAATATAAGAAGAAAAGAGCCTATTAAAGTGCTGAGCACCCTCATTCTGTGGAGAATGGAAAGCAGCACATCATTAGAAACACCCCCATTCTGCGGAGAATGGAAAGAAGCACATCATTAGAATTGTGCATACATTCAGCCAGCTGAATGTGTTGGCTGAGCCAACAATGTCAGAGGCTTTAAGCTGAGAATAAGTTGCCCCGTCTGATGGTGCACGCTCGAGGATCAAAGAAAAAAAGAGCCTATTAAAGTCCTTAGCACCCCCATTCTGCGGAGAATGGAAAGCAGCACATCATTAGAATTGTGCATAGCATCAGCAAGCTGAATGTGTTGGCTGAGCCACCAATGGCAGAGGCTTTAAGCTGAGAATAAGTGGCCCCGTCTGATGGTGCACGCTCGAGGATAAAAGAAGAAAAGAGCCTATTAAAGTCCTGAGCACCCCCATTCTGCGGAGAATGGAAAGCAGCACATCATTAGAAACACCCCCATTCTGCGGAGAATGGAAAGAAGCACATCATTAGAAACACCCCCATTCTGCGGAGAATGGAAAGCAGCACATCATTAGAAACACCCCCATTCTGCGGAGAATGGAAAGCAGCACATCATTAGAAACAACCTCATTCTGCGGAGAATGGAAAGCAGCACATCATTAGAAACACCCCCATTCTGCGGAGAATGGAAAGCAGCACATCATTAGAAACACCCCCATTCTGCGGAGAATGGAAAGCAGCACATCATTAGAATTGTGCATAGCATCAGCAAGCTGAATGTGTTGGCTGAGCCACCAATGGCAGAGGCTTTAAGCTGAGAACAAGTGGCCCCGTCTGATGGTGCACGCTCGAGGATAAAAGAAGAAAAGAGCCTATTAAAGTGCTGAGCACCCCCATTCTGCGGAGAATGGAAAGCAGCACATCATTAGAAACACCCCCATTCTGCGGAGAATGGAAAGCAACACATCATTAGAATTGTGCATAGCATCAGCAACCTGAATGTGTTGGCTGAGCCACCAATGGCAGAGGCTTTAAGCTGAGAACAAGTGGCCCCGTCTGATGGTGCACGCTCGAGGATAAAAGAAGAAAAGAGCCTATTAAAGTGCTGAGCACCCCCATTCTGCGGAGAATGGAAAGCAGCACATCATTACAAACACCCCCATTCTGCGGAGAATGGAAAGCAGCACATCATTAGAATTGTGCATAGCATCAGCAAGCTGAATGTGTTGGCTGAGCCACCAATGGCAGAGGCTTTAAGCTGAGAACAAGTGGCCTCGTCTGATGGTGCACGCTCGAGAATATAAGAAGAAAAGAGCCTATTAAAGTGCTGAGCACCCTCATTCTGCGGAGAATGGAAAGCAGCACATCATTAGAAACACCCCCATTCTGCGGAGAATGGAAAGCAGCACATCATTAGAAACACCCCCATTCTGCGGAGAATGGAAAGCAGCACATCATTAGAATTGTGCATAGCATCAGCAAGCTGAATGTGTTGGCTGAGCCACCAATGGCAGAGGCTTTAAGCTGAGAACAAGTGGCCCCGTCTGATGGTGCACGCTCGAGGATAAAAGAAGAAAAGAGCCTATTAAAGTGCTGAGCACCCCCATTCTGCGGAGAATGGAAAGCAGCACATCATTAGAAACACCCCCATTCTGCGGAGAATGGAAAGCAGCACATCATTAGAAACACTCCCATTCTGCGGAGAATGGAAAGCAACACATCATTAGAATTGTGCATAGCATCAGCAACCTGAATGTGTTGGCTGAGTCACCAATGGCAGAGGCTTTAAGCTGAGAATAAGTGGCCCCGTCTGATGGTGCACGCTCGAGGATAAAAGAAGAAAAGAGCCTATTAAAGTCCTGAGCACCCCCATTCTGCGGAGAATGGAAAGCAGCACATCATTAGAAACACCCCCATTCTGCGGAGAATGGAAAGCAGCACATCATTAGAATTGTGCATAGCATCAGCAAGCTGAATGTGTTGGCTGAGCCACCAATGTCAGAGGCTTTAAGCTGAGAATAAGTGGCCCCGTCTGATGGTGCACGCTCGAGGATAAAAGAAGAAAAGAGCCTACTAAAGTCCTGAGCACCCCCATTCTGCGGAGAATGGAAAGCAGTACATCATTAGAATTGTGCATAGCATCAGCAAGCTGAATGTGTTGGCTGAGCCACCAATGTCAGAGGCTTTAAGCTGAGAATAAGTGGCCCCGTCTGATGGTGCACGCTTGAGGATAAAAGAAGAAAAGAGCCTATTAAAGTCCTGAGCACCCCCATTCTGCGGAGAATGGAAAGCAGCACATCATTAGAAACACCCCCATTCTGCGGAGAATGGAAAGCAGCGCATCATTAGAAACACCCCCATTCTGCGGAGAATGGAAAGCAGCACATCATTAGAAACACCCTCATTCTGCGGAGAATGGAAAGCAGCACATCATTAGAAACACCCCCATTCTGCGGAGAATGGAAAGAAGCACATCATTAGAATTGTGCATAGCTTCAGCCAGCTGAATGTGTTGGCTGAGCCAACAATGTCAGAGGCTTTAAGCTGAGAATAAGTGGCCCCATCTGATGGTGCACGCTCGAGGATAAAAGAAGAAAAGAGCCTATTAAAGTCCTGAGCACCCCCATTCTGCGGAGAATGGAAAGCAGCACATCATTAGAATTGTGCATAGCATCAGCAAGCTGAATGTGTTGGCTGAGCCACCAATGGCAGAGGCTTTAAGCTGAGAACAAGTGGCCCCGTCTGATGGTGCACGCTCGAGGATAAAAGAAGAAAAGAGCCTATTAAAGTCCTGAGCACCCCCATTCTGCGGAGAATGGAAAGCAGCACATTATTAGAAACACCCCCATTCTGCGGAGAATGGAAAGCAGCACATCATTAGAAACACCCCCATTCTGCGGAGAATGGAAAGCAGCACATCATTAGAATTGTGCATAGCATCAGCAAGCTGAATGTGTTGGCTGAGCCACCAATGTCAGAGGCTTTAAGCTGAGAATAAGTGGCCCCGTCTGATGGTGCACGCTCGAGGATAAAAGAAGAAAAGAGCCTATTAAAGTCCTGAGCACCCCCATTCTGCGGAGAATGGAAAGCAGCACATCATTAGAAACACCCCCATTCTGCGGAGAATGGAAAGCAGCACATATTAGAAACGCCCCCATTCTGCGGAGAATGGAAAGCAGCACATCATTAGAATTGTGCATAGCATCAGCAAGCTGAATGTGTTGGCTGAGCCACCAATGGCAGAGGCTTTAAGCTGAGAACAAGTGGCCCCGTCTGATGGTGCACGCTCGAGGATAAAAGAAGAAAAGAGCCTATTAAAGTCCTGAGCACCCCCATTCTGCGGAGAATGGAAAGCAGCACATCATTAGAAACACCCCCATTCTGCGGAGAATGGAAAACAGCACATCATTAGAATTGTGCATAGCATCAGCAAGCTGAATGTGTTGGCTGAGCCACCAATGGCAGAGGCTTTAAGCTGAGAACAAGTGGCCTCGTCTGATGGTGCACGCTCGAGAATATAAGAAGAAAAGAGCCTATTAAAGTGCTGAGCACCCTCATTCTGCGGAGAATGGAAAGCAGCACATCATTAGAAACACCCCCATTCTGCGGAGAATGGAAAGCAGCACATCATTAGAAACACCCCCATTCTGCGGAGAATGGAAAGCAGCACATCATTAGAATTGTGCATAGCATCAGCAAGCTGAATGTGTTGGCTGAGCCACCATTGGCAGAGGCTTTAAGCTGAGAACAAGTGGCCCCGTCTGATGGTGCACGCTCGAGGATAAAAGAAGAAAAGAGCCTATTAAAGTGCTGAGCACCCCCATTCTGCGGAGAATGGAAAGCAGCACATCATTAGAAACACCCGCATTCTGCGGAGAATGGAAAGCAGCACATCATTAGAAACACCCCCATTCTGCGGAGAATGGAAAGCAACACATCATTAGAATTATGCATAGCATCAGCAACCTGAATGTGTTGGCTGAGCCACCAATGGCAGAGGCTTTAAGCTGAGAACAAGTGGCCCCGTCTGATGGTGCACGCTCGAGGATAAAAGAAGAAAAGAGCCTATTAAAGTGCTGAGCACCCCCATTCTGCGGAGAATGGAAAGCAGCACATCATTAGAAACACCCCCATTCTGCGGAGAATGGAAAACAGCACATCATTAGAATTGTGCATAGCATCAGCAAGCTGAATGTGTTGGCTGAGCCACCAATGGCAGAGGCTTTAAGCTGAGAACAAGTGGCCTCGTCTGATGGTGCACGCTCGAGAATATAAGAAGAAAAGAGCCTATTAAAGTGCTGAGCACCCTCATTCTGCGGAGAATGGAAAGCAGCACATCATTAGAAACACCCCCATTCTGCGGAGAATGGAAAGCAGCACATCATTAGAAACACCCCCATTCTGCGGAGAATGGAAAGCAGCACATCATTAGAATTGTGCATAGCATCAGCAAGCTGAATGTGTTGGCTGAGCCACCAATGGCAGAGGCTTTAAGCTGAGAACAAGTGGCCCCGTCTGATGGTGCACGCTCGAGGATAAAAGAAGAAAAGAGCCTATTAAAGTGCTGAGCACCCCCATTCTGCGGAGAATGGAAAGCAGCACATCATTAGAAACACCCCCATTCTGCGGAGAATGGAAAGCAGCACATCATTAGAAACACCCCCATTCTGCGGAGAATGGAAAGCAACACATCATTAGAATTGTGCATAGCATCAGCAACCTGAATGTGTTGGCTGAGCCACCAATGGCAGAGGCTTTAAGCTGAGAATAAGTGGCCCCGTCTGATGGTGCACGCTCGAGGATAAAAGAAGAAAAGAGCCTATTAAAGTCCTGAGCACCCCCATTCTGCGGAGAATGGAAAGCAGCACATCATTAGAAACACCCCCATTCTGCGGAGAATGGAAAGCAGCACATCATTAGAATTGTGCATAGCATCAGCAAGCTGAATGTGTTGGCTGAGCCACCAATGTCAGAGGCTTTAAGCTGAGAATAAGTGGCCCCGTCTGATGGTGCACGCTCGAGGATAAAAGAAGAAAAGAGCCTATTAAAGTCCTGAGCACCCCCATTCTGCGGAGAATGGAAAGCAGCACATCATTAGAAACACCCCCATTCTGCGGAGAATGGAAAGCAGCGCATCATTAGAAACACCCCCATTCTGCGGAGAATGGAAAGCAGCACATCATTAGAAACACCCTCATTCTGCGGAGAATGGAAAGCAGCACATCATTAGAAACACCCCCATTCTGCGGAGAATGGAAAGCAACACATCATTAGAATTGTGCATAGCATCAGCAACCTGAATGTGTTGGCTGAGCCACCAATGGCAGAGGCTTTAAGCTGAGAACAAGTGGCCCCGTCTGATGGTGCACGCTCGAGGATAAAAGAAGAAAAGAGCCTATTAAAGTGCTGAGCACCCCCATTCTGCGGAGAATGGAAAGCAGCACATCATTACAAACACCCCCATTCTGCGGAGAATGGAAAGCAGCACATCATTAGAATTGTGCATAGCATCAGCAAGCTGAATGTGTTGGCTGAGCCACCAATGGCAGAGGCTTTAAGCTGAGAACAAGTGGCCTCGTCTGATGGTGCACGCTCGAGAATATAAGAAGAAAAGAGCCTATTAAAGTGCTGAGCACCCTCATTCTGCGGAGAATGGAAAGCAGCACATCATTAGAAACACCCCCATTCTGCGGAGAATGGAAAGCAGCACATCATTAGAAACACCCCCATTCTGCGCAGAATGGAAAGCAGCACATCATTAGAAACACTCCCATTCTGCGGAGAATGGAAAGCAACACATCATTAGAATTGTGCATAGCATCAGCAACCTGAATGTGTTGGCTGAGCCACCAATGGCAGAGGCTTTAAGCTGAGAATAAGTGGCCCCGTCTGATGGTGCACGCTCGAGGATAAAAGAAGAAAAGAGCCTATTAAAGTCCTGAGCACCCCCATTCTGCGGAGAATGGAAAGCAGCACATCATTAGAAACACCCCCATTCTGCGGAGAATGGAAAGAAGCACATCATTAGAATTGTGCATAGCTTCAGCCAGCTGAATGTGTTGGCTGAGCCAACAATGTCAGAGGCTTTAAGCTGAGAATAAGTGGCCCCATCTGATGGTGCACGCTCGAGGATAAAAGAAGAAAAGAGCCTATTAAAGTCCTGAGCACCCCCATTCTGCGGAGAATGGAAAGCAGCACATCATTAGAATTGTGCATAGCATCAGCAAGCTGAATGTGTTGGCTGAGCCACCAATGGCAGAGGCTTTAAGCTGAGAACAAGTGGCCCCGTCTGATGGTGCACGCTCGAGGATAAAAGAAGAAAAGAGCCTATTAAAGTCCTGAGCACCCCCATTCTGCGGAGAATGGAAAGCAGCACATCATTAGAAACACCCCCATTCTGCGGAGAATGGAAAGCAGCACATCATTAGAAACACCCCCATTCTGCGGAGAATGGAAAGCAGCACATCATTAGAATTGTGCATAGCATCAGCAAGCTGAATGTGTTGGCTGAGCCACCAATGTCAGAGGCTTTAAGCTGAGAATAAGTGGCCCCGTCTGATGGTGCACGCTCGAGGATAAAAGAAGAAAAGAGCCTATTAAAGTCCTGAGCACCCCCATTCTGCGGAGAATGGAAAGCAGCACATCATTAGAAACACCCCCAT
This sequence comes from Aquarana catesbeiana, assembly GCF_042186555.1. Lineage (NCBI taxonomy): Eukaryota > Metazoa > Chordata > Amphibia > Anura > Ranidae > Aquarana > Aquarana catesbeiana. The sequence continues at coordinate 59,130,377 of NC_133336.1, read as the reverse complement.
TCTGCGGAGAATGGAAAGCAGCACATATTAGAAACGCCCCCATTCTGCGGAGAATGGAAAGCAGCACATCATTAGAATTGTGCATAGCATCAGCAAGCTGAATGTGTTGGCTGAGCCACCAATGGCAGAGGCTTTAAGCTGAGAACAAGTGGCCCCGTCTGATGGTGCACGCTCGAGGATAAAAGAAGAAAAGAGCCTATTAAAGTCCTGAGCACCCCCATTCTGCGGAGAATGGAAAGCAGCACATCATTAGAAACACCCCCATTCTGCGGAGAATGGAAAACAGCACATCATTAGAATTGTGCATAGCATCAGCAAGCTGAATGTGTTGGCTGAGCCACCAATGGCAGAGGCTTTAAGCTGAGAACAAGTGGCCTCGTCTGATGGTGCACGCTCGAGAATATAAGAAGAAAAGAGCCTATTAAAGTGCTGAGCACCCTCATTCTGCGGAGAATGGAAAGCAGCACATCATTAGAAACACCCCCATTCTGCGGAGAATGGAAAGCAGCACATCATTAGAAACACCCCCATTCTGCGGAGAATGGAAAGCAGCACATCATTAGAATTGTGCATAGCATCAGCAAGCTGAATGTGTTGGCTGAGCCACCAATGGCAGAGGCTTTAAGCTGAGAACAAGTGGCCCCGTCTGATGGTGCACGCTCGAGGATAAAAGAAGAAAAGAGCCTATTAAAGTGCTGAGCACCCCCATTCTGCGGAGAATGGAAAGCAGCACATCATTAGAAACACCCCCATTCTGCGGAGAATGGAAAACAGCACATCATTAGAATTGTGCATAGCATCAGCAAGCTGAATGTGTTGGCTGAGCCACCAATGGCAGAGGCTTTAAGCTGAGAACAAGTGGCCTCGTCTGATGGTGCACGCTCGAGAATATAAGAAGAAAAGAGCCTATTAAAGTGCTGAGCACCCTCATTCTGCGGAGAATGGAAAGCAGCACATCATTAGAAACACCCCCATTCTGCGGAGAATGGAAAGCAGCACATCATTAGAAACACCCCCATTCTGCGGAGAATGGAAAGCAGCACATCATTAGAATTGTGCATAGCATCAGCAAGCTGAATGTGTTGGCTGAGCCACCAATGGCAGAGGCTTTAAGCTGAGAACAAGTGGCCCCGTCTGATGGTGCACGCTCGAGGATAAAAGAAGAAAAGAGCCTATTAAAGTGCTGAGCACCCCCATTCTGCGGAGAATGGAAAGCAGCACATCATTAGAAACACCCCCATTCTGTGGAGAATGGAAAGCAGCACATCATTAGAAACACCCCCATTCTGCGGAGAATGGAAAGCAACACATCATTAGAATTGTGCATAGCATCAGCAACCTGAATGTGTTGGCTGAGCCACCAATGGCAGAGGCTTTAAGCTGAGAATAAGTGGCCCCGTCTGATGGTGCACGCTCGAGGATAAAAGAAGAAAAGAGCCTATTAAAGTGCTGAGCACCCCCATTCTGCGGAGAATGGAAAGCAGCACATCATTAGAAACACCCCCATTCTTCGGAGAATGGAAAGCAACACATCATTAGAATTGTGCATAGCATCAGCAACCTGAATGTGTTGGCTGAGCCAACAATGGCAGAGGCTTTAAGCTGAGAACAAGTGGCCCCGTCTGATGGTGCACGCTCGAGGATAAAAGAAGAAAAGAGCCTATTAAAGTGCTGAGCACCCCCATTCTGCGGAGAATGGAAAGCAGCACATCATTACAAACACCCCCATTCTGCGGAGAATGGAAAGCAGCACATCATTAGAATTGTGCATAGCATCAGCAAGCTGAATGTGTTGGCTGAGCCACCAATGGCAGAGGCTTTAAGCTGAGAACAAGTGGCCTCGTCTGATGGTGCACGCTCGAGAATATAAGAAGAAAAGAGCCTATTAAAGTGCTGAGCACCCTCATTCTGCGGAGAATGGAAAGCAGCACATCATTAGAAACACCCCCATTCTGCGGAGAATGGAAAGCAGCACATCATTAGAAACACCCCCATTCTGCGGAGAATGGAAAGCAGCACATCATTAGAATTGTGCATAGCATCAGCAAGCTGAATGTGTTGGCTGAGCCACCAATGGCAGAGGCTTTAAGCTGAGAACAAGTGGCCCCGTCTGATGGTGAACGCTCGAGGATAAAAGAAGAAAAGAGCCTATTAAAGTGCTGAGCACCCCCATTCTGCGGAGAATGGAAAGCAGCACATCATTAGAAACACCCCCATTCTGCGGAGAATGGAAAGCAGCACATCATTAGAAACACTCCCATTCTGCGGAGAATGGAAAGCAACACATCATTAGAATTGTGCATAGCATCAGCAACCTGAATGTGTTGGCTGAGCCACCAATGGCAGAGGCTTTAAGCTGAGAATAAGTGGCCCCGTCTGATGGTGCACGCTCGAGGATAAAAGAAGAAAAGAGCCTATTAAAGTCCTGAGCACCCCCATTCTGCGGAGAATGGAAAGCAGCACATCATTAGAAACACCCCCATTCTGCGGAGAATGGAAAGCAGCACATCATTAGAATTGTGCATAGCATCAGCAAGCTGAATGTGTTGGCTGAGCCACCAATGTCAGAGGCTTTAAGCTGAGAATAAGTGGCCCCGTCTGATGGTGCACGCTCGAGGATAAAAGAAGAAAAGAGCCTACTAAAGTCCTGAGCACCCCCATTCTGCGGAGAATGGAAAGCAGCACATCATTAGAATTGTGCATAGCATCAGCAAGCTGAATGTGTTGGCTGAGCCACCAATGTCAGAGGCTTTAAGCTGAGAATAAGTGGCCCCGTCTGATGGTGCACGCTTGAGGATAAAAGAAGAAAAGAGCCTATTAAAGTCCTGAGCACCCCCATTCTGCGGAGAATGGAAAGCAGCACATCATTAGAAACACCCCCATTCTGCGGAGAATGGAAAGCAGCGCATCATTAGAAACACCCCCATTCTGCGGAGAATGGAAAGCAGCACATCATTAGAAACACCCTCATTCTGCGGAGAATGGAAAGCAGCACATCATTAGAAACACCCCCATTCTGCGGAGAATGGAAAGAAGCACATCATTAGAATTGTGCATAGCATCAGCAAGCTGAATGTGTTGGCTGAGCCACCAATGGCAGAGGCTTTAAGCTGAGAACAAGTGGCCCCGTCTGATGGTGCACGCTCGAGAATATAAGAAGAAAAGAGCCTATTAAAGTGCTGAGCACCCTCATTCTGCGGAGAATGGAAAGCAGCACATCATTAGAAACACCCCCATTCTGCGGAGAATGGAAAGAAGCACATCATTAGAATTGTGCATACATTCAGCCAGCTGAATGTGTTGGCTGAGCCAACAATGTCAGAGGCTTTAAGCTGAGAATAAGTTGCCCCGTCTGATGGTGCACGCTCGAGGATCAAAGAAAAAAAGAGCCTATTAAAGTCCTTAGCACCCCCATTCTGCGGAGAATGGAAAGCAGCACATCATTAGAATTGTGCATAGCATCAGCAAGCTGAATGTGTTGGCTGAGCCACCAATGGCAGAGGCTTTAAGCTGAGAATAAGTGGCCCCGTCTGATGGTGCACGCTCGAGGATAAAAGAAGAAAAGAGCCTATTAAAGTCCTGAGCACCCCCATTCTGCGGAGAATGGAAAGCAGCACATCATTAGAAACATCCCCATTCTGCGGAGAATGGAAAGAAGCACATCATTAGAAACACCCCCATTCTGCGGAGAATGGAAAGCAGCACATCATTAGAAACACCCCCATTCTGCGGAGAATGGAAAGCAGCACATCATTAGAAACACCCTCATTCTGCGGAGAATGGAAAGCAGCACATCATTAGAAACACCCCCATTCTGCGGAGAATGGAAAGCAGCACATCATTAGAATTGTGCATAGCATCAGCAAGCTGAATGTGTTGGCTGAGCCACCAATGTCAGAGGCTTTAAGCTGAGAATAAGTGGCCCCGTCTGATGGTGCACGCTCGAGGATAAAAGAAGAAAAGAGCCTATTAAAGTCCTGAGCACCCCCATTCTGCGGAGAATGGAAAGCAGCACATCATTAGAATTGTGCATAGCATCAGCAAGCTGAATGTTTTGGCTGACCCACCAATGGCACAGGCTTTAAGCTGAGAATAAGTGGCCCCGACTGATGGTGCACGCTCGAGGATAAAAGAAAAGAGCCTATTAAAGTACTGAGCACCCCCATTCTGCGGAGAATGGAAAGCAGCACATCATTAGAATTGTGCATAGCATCAGCCAGCTGAATGTGTTGGCTGAGCCACCAATGTCAGAGGCTTTAAGCTGAGAATAAGTGGCCCCGTCTGATGGTGCACGCTCGAGGATAAAAGAAGAAAAGAGCCTATTAAAGTCCTGAGCACCCCCATTCTGCGGAGAATGGAAAGCAGCACATCATTAGAAACACCCCCATTCTGCGGAGAATGGAAAGAAGCACATCATTAGAAACACCCCCATTCTGCGGAGAATGGAAAGCAGCACATCATTAGAAACACCCCCATTCTGCGGAGAATGGAAAGCAGCACATCATTAGAATTGTGCATAGCATCAGCAAGCTGAATGTGTTGGTTGAGCCACCAATGGCAGAAGCTTTAAGCTGAGAACAAGTGGCCCCGTCTGATGGTGCACGCTCGAGGATAAAAGAAGAAAAGAGCCTATTAAAGTGCTGAGCTCCCCCATTCTGCGGAGAATGGAAAGCAGCACATCATTAGAAACACCCCCATTCTGCGTAGAATGGAAAGCAGCACATCATTAGAAACACCCTCATTCTGCGGAGAATGGAAAGAAGCACATCATTAGAAACACCCCCATTCTGCGGAGAATGGAAAGCAGCACATCATTAGAAACACCCCCATTCTGCGGAGAATGGAAAGCAGCACATCATTAGAATTGTGCATAGCATCAGCCAGCTGAATGTGTTGGCTGAGCCACCAATGTCAGAGGCTTTAAGCTGAGAATAAGTGGCCCCGTCTGATGGTGCACGCTCGAGGATAAAAGAAGAAAAGAGCCTATTAAAGTCCTGAGCACCCCCATTCTGCGGAGAATGGAAAGCAACACATCATTAGAAACACCCCCATTCTGCGGAGAATGGAAAGCAGCACATCATTAGAAACACCCCCATTCTGCGGAGAATGGAAAGCAGCACATCATTAGAATTGTGCATAGCATCAGCAACCTGAATGTGTTGGCTGAGCCACCAATGGCAGAGGCTTTAAGCTGAGAATAAGTGGCCCCGACTGATGGTGCACGCTCGAGGATAAAAGAAGAAAAGAGCCTATTAAAGTACTGAGCACCCCCATTCTGCGGAGAATGGAAAGCAGCACATCATTAGAAACACCCCCATTCTGCGGAGAATGGAAAGCAGCACATCATTAGAATTGTGCATAGCATCAGCAAGCTGAATGTGTTGGCTGAGCCACCAATGTCAGAGGCTTTAAGCTGAGAATAAGTGGCCCCGTCTGATGGTGCACGCTTGAGGATAAAAGAAGAAAAGAGCCTACTAAAGTCCTGAGCACCCCCATTCTGCGGAGAATGGAAAGCAGCACATCATTAGAATTGTGCATAGCATCAGCAAGCTGAATGTGTTGGCTGAGCCACCAATGTCAGAGGCTTTAAGCTGAGAATAAGTGGCCCCGTCTGATGGTGCACGCTTGAGGATAAAAGAAGAAAAGAGCCTATTAAAGTCCTGAGCACCCCCATTCTGCGGAGAATGGAAAGCAGCACATCATTAGAAACACCCCCATTCTGCGGAGAATGGAAAGCAGCGCATCATTAGAAACACCCCCATTCTGCGGAGAATGGAAAGCAGCACATCATTAGAAACACCCTCATTCTGCGGAGAATGGAAAGCAGCACATCATTAGAAACACCCCCATTCTGCGGAGAATGGAAAGAAGCACATCATTAGAATTGTGCATAGCTTCAGCCAGCTGAATGTGTTGGCTGAGCCAACAATGTCAGAGGCTTTAAGCTGAGAATAAGTGGCCCCATCTGATGGTGCACGCTCGAGGATAAAAGAAGAAAAGAGCCTATTAAAGTCCTGAGCACCCCCATTCTGCGGAGAATGGAAAGCAGCACATCATTAGAAACACCCCCATTCTGCGGAGAATGGAAAGCTACAGATCATTAGAATTGTGCATAGCATCAGCAAGCTGAATGTGTTGGCAGAGCCACCAATGGCAGAGGCTTTAAGCTGAGAACAAGTGGCCTCGTCTGATGGTGCACGCTCGAGGATATAAGAAGAAAAGAGCCTATTAAAGTGCTGAGCACCCTCATTCTGCGGAGAATGGAAAGCAGCACATCATTAGAAACACCCCCATTCTGCGGAGAATGGAAAGCAGCACATCATTAGAATTGTGCATAGCATCAGCAAGCTGAATGTGTTGGCTGAGCCACCAATGGCAGAGGCTTTAAGCTGAGAACAAGTGGCCCCGTCTGATGGTGCACGCTCGAGGATAAAAGAAGAAAAGAGCCTATTAAAGTGCTGAGCACCCCCATTCTGCGGAGAATGGAAAGCAGCACATCATTAGAAACACCCCCATTCTGCGGAGAATGGAAAGCAGCACATCATTAGAAACACCCCCATTCTGCGGAGAATGGAAAGCAACACATCATTAGAATTGTGCATAGCATCAGCAACCTGAATGTGTTGGCTGAGCCACCAATGGCAGAGGCTTTAAGCTGAGAATAAGTGGCCCCGTCTGATGGTGCACGCTCGAGGATAAAAGAAGAAAAGAGCCTATTAAAGTGCTGAGCACCCCCATTCTGCGGAGAATGGAAAGCAGCACATCATTAGAAACACCCCCATTCTGCGGAGAATGGAAAGCAGCACATCATTAGAATTGTGCATAGCATCAGCAAGCTGAATGTGTTGGCTGAGCCAACAATGGCAGAGGCTTTAAGCTGAGAATAAGTGGCCCCGTCTGATGGTGCACGCTCGAGGATAAAAGAAGAAAAGAGCCTATTAAAGTGCTGAGCACCCCCATTCTGCGGAGAATGGAAAGCAGCACATCATTAGAAACACCCCCATTCTGCGGAGAATGGAAAGCTACACATCATTAGAATTGTGCATAGCATCAGCAACCTGAATGTGTTGGCTGAGCCACCAATGGCAGAGGCTTTAAGCTGAGAACAAGTGGCCCCGTCTGATGGTGCACGCTCGAGGATAAAAGAAGAAAAGAGCCTATTAAAGTGCTGAGCACCCCCATTCTGCGGAGAATGGAAAGCAGCACATCATTAGAAACACCCCCATTCTGCGGAGAATGGAAAACAGCACATCATTAGAATTGTGCATAGCATCAGCAAGCTGAATGTGTTGGCTGAGCCACCAATGGCAGAGGCTTTAAGCTGAGAACAAGTGGCCTCGTCTGATGGTGCACGCTCGAGAATATAAGAAGAAAAGAGCCTATTAAAGTGCTGAGCACCCTCATTCTGCGGAGAATGGAAAGCAGCACATCATTAGAAACACCCCCATTCTGCGGAGAATGGAAAGCAGCACATCATTAGAAACACCCCCATTCTGCGGAGAATGGAAAGCAGCACATCATTAGAATTGTGCATAGCATCAGCAAGCTGAATGTGTTGGCTGAGCCACCAATGGCAGAGGCTTTAAGCTGAGAACAAGTGGCCCCGTCTGATGGTGCACGCTCGAGGATAAAAGAAGAAAAGAGCCTATTAAAGTGCTGAGCACCCCCATTCTGCGGAGAATGGAAAGCAGCACATCATTAGAAACACCCCCATTCTGCGGAGAATGGAAAGCAGCACATCATTAGAAACACCCCCATTCTGCGGAGAATGGAAAGCAACACATCATTAGAATTGTGCATAGCATCAGCAACCTGAATGTGTTGGCTGAGCCACCAATGGCAGAGGCTTTAAGCTGAGAATAAGTGGCCCCGTCTGATGGTGCACGCTCGAGGATAAAAGAAGAAAAGAGCCTATTAAAGTGCTGAGCACCCCCATTCTGCGGAGAATGGAAAGCAGCACATCATTAGAAACACCCCCATTCTGCGGAGAATGGAAAGCAACACATCATTAGAATTGTGCATAGCATCAGCAACCTGAATGTGTTGGCTGAGCCACCAATGGCAGAGGCTTTAAGCTGAGAACAAGTGGCCCCGTCTGATGGTGCACGCTCGAGGATAAAAGAAGAAAAGAGCCTATTAAAGTGCTGAGCACCCCCATTCTGCGGAGAATGGAAAGCAGCACATCATTACAAACACCCCCATTCTGCGGAGAATGGAAAGCAGCACATCATTAGAATTGTGCATAGCATCAGCAAGCTGAATGTGTTGGCTGAGCCACCAATGTCAGAGGCTTTAAGCTGAGAATAAGTGGCCCCGTCTGATGGTGCACGCTCGAGGATAAAAGAAGAAAAGAGCCTACTAAAGTCCTGAGCACCCCCATTCTGCGGAGAATGGAAAGCAGCACATCATTAGAATTGTGCATAGCATCAGCAAGCTGAATGTGTTGGCTGAGCCACCAATGTCAGAGGCTTTAAGCTGAGAATAAGTGGCCCCGTCTGATGGTGCACGCTTGAGGATAAAAGAAGAAAAGAGCCTATTAAAGTCCTGAGCACCCCCATTCTGCGGAGAATGGAAAGCAGCACATCATAAGAAACACCCCCATTCTGCGGAGAATGGAAAGCAGCGCATCATTAGAAACACCCCCATTCTGCGGAGAATGGAAAGCAGCACATCATTAGAAACACCCTCATTCTGCGGAGAATGGAAAGCAGCACATCATTAGAAACACCCCCATTCTGCGGAGAATGGAAAGAAGCACATCATTAGAATTGTGCATAGCTTCAGCCAGCTGAATGTGTTGGCTGAGCCAACAATGTCAGAGGCTTTAAGCTGAGAATAAGTGGCCCCATCTGATGGTGCACGCTCGAGGATAAAAGAAGAAAAGAGCCTATTAAAGTCCTGAGCACCCCCATTCTGCGAAGAATGGAAAGCAGCACATCATTAGAATTGTGCATAGCATCAGCAAGCTGAATGTGTTGGCTGAGCCACCAATGGCAGAGGCTTTAAGCTGAGAACAAGTGGCCCCGTCTGATGGTGCACGCTCGAGGATAAAAGAAGAAAAGAGCCTATTAAAGTCCTGAGCACCCCCATTCTGCGGAGAATGGAAAGCAGCACATCATTAGAAACACCCCCATTCTGCGGAGAATGGAAAGCAGCACATCATTAGAAACACCCCCATTCTGCGGAGAATGGAAAGCAGCACATCATTAGAATTGTGCATAGCATCAGCAAGCTGAATGTGTTGGCTGAGCCACCAATGTCAGAGGCTTTAAGCTGAGAATAAGTGGCCCCGTCTGATGGTGCACGCTCGAGGATAAAAGAAGAAAAGAGCCTATTAAAGTCCTGAGCACCCCCATTCTGCGGAGAATGGAAAGCAGCACATCATTAGAAACACCCCCATTCTGCGGAGAATGGAAAGCAGCACATATTAGAAACGCCCCCATTCTGCGGAGAATGGAAAGCAGCACATCATTAGAATTGTGCATAGCATCAGCAAGCTGAATGTGTTGGCTGAGCCACCAATGGCAGAGGCTTTAAGCTGAGAACAAGTGGCCCCGTCTGATGGTGCACGCTCGAGGATAAAAGAAGAAAAGAGCCTATTAAAGTCCTGAGCACCCCCATTCTGCGGAGAATGGAAAGCAGCACATCATTAGAAACACCCCCATTCTGCGGAGAATGGAAAACAGCACATCATTAGAATTGTGCATAGCATCAGCAAGCTGAATGTGTTGGCTGAGCCACCAATGGCAGAGGCTTTAAGCTGAGAACAAGTGGCCTCGTCTGATGGTGCACGCTCGAGAATATAAGAAGAAAAGAGCCTATTAAAGTGCTGAGCACCCTCATTCTGCGGAGAATGGAAAGCAGCACATCATTAGAAACACCCCCATTCTGCGGAGAATGGAAAGCAGCACATCATTAGAAACACCCCCATTCTGCGGAGAATGGAAAGCAGCACATCATTAGAATTGTGCATAGCATCAGCAAGCTGAATGTGTTGGCTGAGCCACCAATGGCAGAGGCTTTAAGCTGAGAACAAGTGGCCCCGTCTGATGGTGCACGCTCGAGGATAAAAGAAGAAAAGAGACTATTAAAGTGCTGAGCACCCCCATTCTGCGGAGAATGGAAAGCAGCACATCATTAGAAACACCCCCATTCTGCGGAGAATGGAAAACAGCACATCATTAGAATTGTGCATAGCATCAGCAAGCTGAATGTGTTGGCTGAGCCACCAATGGCAGAGGCTTTAAGCTGAGAACAAGTGGCCTCGTCTGATGGTGCACGCTCGAGAATATAAGAAGAAAAGAGCCTATTAAAGTGCTGAGCACCCTCATTCTGCGGAGAATGGAAAGCAGCACATCATTAGAAACACCCCCATTCTGCGGAGAATGGAAAGCAGCACATCATTAGAAACACCCCCATTCTGCGGAGAATGGAAAGCAGCACATCATTAGAATTGTGCATAGCATCAGCAAGCTGAATGTGTTGGCTGAGCCACCAATGGCAGAGGCTTTAAGCTGAGAACAAGTGGCCCCGTCTGATGGTGCACGCTCGAGGATAAAAGAAGAAAAGAGCCTATTAAAGTGCTGAGCACCCCCATTCTGCGGAGAATGGAAAGCAGCACATCATTAGAAACACCCCCATTCTGCGGAGAATGGAAAGCAGCACATCATTAGAAACACCCCCATTCTGCGGAGAATGGAAAGCAACACATCATTAGAATTGTGCATAGCATCAGCAACCTGAATGTGTTGGCTGAGCCAACAATGGCAGAGGCTTTAAGCTGAGAACAAGTGGCCCCGTCTGATGGTGCACGCTCGAGGATAAAAGAAGAAAAGAGCCTATTAAAGTGCTGAGCACCCCCATTCTGCGGAGAATGGAAAGCAGCACATCATTACAAACACCCCCATTCTGCGGAGAATGGAAAGCAGCACATCATTAGAATTGTGCATAGCATCAGCAAGCTGAATGTGTTGGCTGAGCCACCAATGGCAGAGGCTTTAAGCTGAGAACAAGTGGCCTCGTCTGATGGTGCACGCTCGAGAATATAAGAAGAAAAGAGCCTATTAAAGTGCTGAGCACCCTCATTCTGCGGAGAATGGAAAGCAGCACATCATTAGAAACACCCCCATTCTGCGGAGAATGGAAAGCAGCACATCATTAGAAACACCCCCATTCTGCGGAGAATGGAAAGCAGCACATCATTAGAATTGTGCATAGCATCAGCAAGCTGAATGTGTTGGCTGAGCCACCAATGGCAGAGGCTTTAAGCTGAGAACAAGTGGCCCCGTCTGATGGTGAACGCTCGAGGATAAAAGAAGAAAAGAGCCTATTAAAGTGCTGAGCACCCCCATTCTGCGGAGAATGGAAAGCAGCACATCATTAGAAACACCCCCATTCTGCGGAGAATGGAAAGCAGCACATCATTAGAAACACTCCCATTCTGCGGAGAATGGAAAGCAACACATCATTAGAATTGTGCATAGCATCAGCAACCTGAATGTGTTGGCTGAGCCACCAATGGCAGAGGCTTTAAGCTGAGAATAAGTGGCCCTGTCTGATGGTGCACGCTCGAGGATAAAAGAAGAAAAGAGCCTATTAAAGTCCTGAGCACCCCCATTCTGCGGAGAATGGAAAGCAGCACATCATTAGAAACACCCCCATTCTGCGGAGAATGGAAAGCAGCACATCATTAGAATTGTGCATAGCATCAGCAAGCTGAATGTGTTGGCTGAGCCACCAATGTCAGAGGCTTTAAGCTGAGAATAAGTGGCCCCGTCTGATGGTGCACGCTCGAGGATAAAAGAAGAAAAGAGCCTACTAAAGTCCTGAGCACCCCCATTCTGCGGAGAATGGAAAGCAGCACATCATTAGAATTGTGCATAGCATCAGCAAGCTGAATGTGTTGGCTGAGCCACCAATGTCAGAGGCTTTAAGCTGAGAATAAGTGGCCCCGTCTGATGGTGCACGCTTGAGGATAAAAGAAGAAAAGAGCCTATTAAAGTCCTGAGCACCCCCATTCTGCGGAGAATGGAAAGCAGCACATCATTAGAAACACCCCCATTCTGCGGAGAATGGAAAGCAGCGCATCATTAGAAACACCCCCATTCTGCGGAGAATGGAAAGCAGCACATCATTAGAAACACCCTCATTCTGCGGAGAATGGAAAGCAGCACATCATTAGAAACACCCCCATTCTGCGGAGAATGGAAAGAAGCACATCATTAGAATTGTGCATAGCTTCAGCCAGCTGAATGTGTTGGCTGAGCCAACAATGTCAGAGGCTTTAAGCTGAGAATAAGTGGCCCCATCTGATGGTGCACGCTCGAGGATAAAAGAAGAAAAGAGCCTATTAAAGTCCTGAGCACCCCCATTCTGCGGAGAATGGAAAGCAGCACATCATTAGAATTGTGCATAGCATCAGCAAGCTGAATGTGTTGGCTGAGCCACCAATGGCAGAGGCTTTAAGCTGAGAACAAGTGGCCCCGTCTGATGGTGCACGCTCGAGGATAAAAGAAGAAAAGAGCCTATTAAAGTCCTGAGCACCCCCATTCTGCGGAGAATGGAAAGCAGCACATCATTAGAAACACCCCCATTCTGCGGAGAATGGAAAGCAGCACATATTAGAAACGCCCCCATTCTGCGGAGAATGGAAAGCAGCACATCATTAGAATTGTGCATAGCATCAGCAAGCTGAATGTGTTGGCTGAGCCACCAATGGCAGAGGCTTTAAGCTGAGAACAAGTGGCCCCGTCTGATGGTGCACGCTCGAGAATATAAGAAGAAAAGAGCCTATTAAAGTGCTGAGCACCCTCATTCTGCGGAGAATGGAAAGCAGCACATCATTAGAAACACCCCCATTCTGCGGAGAATGGAAAGAAGCACATCATTAGAATTGTGCATACATTCAGCCAGCTGAATGTGTTGGCTGAGCCAACAATGTCAGAGGCTTTAAGCTGAGAATAAGTTGCCCCGTCTGATGGTGCACGCTCGAGGATCAAAGAAAAAAAGAGCCTATTAAAGTCCTTAGCACCCCCATTCTGCGGAGAATGGAAAGCAGCACATCATTAGAATTGTGCATAGCATCAGCAAGCTGAATGTGTTGGCTGAGCCACCAATGGCAGAGGCTTTAAGCTGAGAATAAGTGGCCCCGTCTGATGGTGCACGCTCGAGGATAAAAGAAGAAAAGAGCCTATTAAAGTCCTGAGCACCCCCATTCTGCGGAGAATGGAAAGCAGCACATCATTAGAAACATCCCCATTCTGCGGAGAATGGAAAGAAGCACATCATTAGAAACACCCCCATTCTGCGGAGAATGGAAAGCAGCACATCATTAGAAACACCCCCATTCTGCGGAGAATGGAAAGCAGCACATCATTAGAAACACCCTCATTCTGCGGAGAATGGAAAGCAGCACATCATTAGAAACACCCCCATTCTGCGGAGAATGGAAAGCAGCACATCATTAGAATTGTGCATAGCATCAGCAAGCTGAATGTGTTGGCTGAGCCACCAATGTCAGAGGCTTTAAGCTGAGAATAAGTGGCCCCGTCTGATGGTGCACGCTCGAGGATAAAAGAAGAAAAGAGCCTATTAAAGTCCTGAGCACCCCCATTCTGCGGAGAATGGAAAGCAGCACATCATTAGAATTGTGCATAGCATCAGCAAGCTGAATGTTTTGGCTGACCCACCAATGGCAGAGGCTTTAAGCTGAGAATAAGTGGCCCCGACTGATGGTGCACGCTCGAGGATAAAAGAAAAGAGCCTATTAAAGTACTGAGCACCCCCATTCTGCGGAGAATGGAAAGCAGCACATCATTAGAATTGTGCATAGCATCAGCCAGCTGAATGTGTTGGCTGAGCCACCAATGTCAGAGGCTTTAAGCTGAGAATAAGTGGCCCCGTCTGATGGTGCACGCTCGAGGATAAAAGAAGAAAAGAGCCTATTAAAGTCCTGAGCACCCCCATTCTGCGGAGAATGGAAAGCAGCACATCATTAGAAACACCCCCATTCTGCGGAGAATGGAAAGAAGCACATCATTAGAAACACCCCCATTCTGCGGAGAATGGAAAGCAGCACATCATTAGAAACACCCCCATTCTGCGGAGAATGGAAAGCAGCACATCATTAGAATTGTGCATAGCATCAGCAAGCTGAATGTGTTGGCTGAGCCACCAATGTCAGAGGCTTTAAGCTGAGAATAAGTGGCCCCGTCTGATGGTGCACGCTCGAGGATAAAAGAAGAAAAGAGCCTATTAAAGTCCTGTGCACCCCCATTCTGCGGAGAATGGAAAGCAGCACATCATTAGAATTGTGCATAGCATCAGCAAGCTGAATGTGTTGGTTGAGCCACCAATGGCAGAAGCTTTAAGCTGAGAACAAGTGGCCCCGTCTGATGGTGCACGCTCGAGGATAAAAGAAGAAAAGAGCCTATTAAAGTGCTGAGCTCCCCCATTCTGCGGAGAATGGAAAGCAGCACATCATTAGAAACACCCCCATTCTGCGTAGAATGGAAAGCAGCACATCATTAGAAACACCCTCATTCTGCGGAGAATGGAAAGAAGCACATCATTAGAAACACCCCCATTCTGCGGAGAATGGAAAGCAGCACATCATTAGAATTGTGCATAGCATCAGCAAGCTGAATGTTTTGGCTGACCCACCAATGGCAGAGGCTTTAAGCTGAGAATAAGTGGCCCCGACTGATGGTGCACGCTCGAGGATAAAAGAAAAGAGCCTATTAAAGTACTGAGCACCCCCATTCTGCGGAGAATGGAAAGCAGCACATCATTAGAATTGTGCATAGCATCAGCCAGCTGAATGTGTTGGCTGAGCCACCAATGTCAGAGGCTTTAAGCTGAGAATAAGTGGCCCCGTCTGATGGTGCACGCTCGAGGATAAAAGAAGAAAAGAGCCTATTAAAGTCCTGTGCACCCCCATTCTGCGGAGAATGGAAAGCAGCACATCATTAGAATTGTGCATAGCATCAGCCAGCTGAATGTGTTGGCTGAGCCACCAATGTCAGAGGCTTTAAGCTGAGAATAAGTGGCCCCGTCTGATGGTGCACGCTCGAGGATAAAAGAAGAAAAGAGCCTATTAAAGTCCTGAGCACCCCCATTCTGCGGAGAATGGAAAGCAGCACATCATTAGAAACACCCCCATTCTGCGGAGAATGGAAAGAAGCACATCATTAGAAACACCCCCATTCTGCGGAGAATGGAAAGCAGCACATCATTAGAAACACCCCCATTCTGCGGAGAATGGAAAGCAGCACATCATTAGAATTGTGCATAGCATCAGCAAGCTGAATGTGTTGGCTGAGCCACCAATGTCAGAGGCTTTAAGCTGAGAATAAGTGGCCCCGTCTGATGGTGCACGCTCGAGGATAAAAGAAGAAAAGAGCCTATTAAAGTCCTGTGCACCCCCATTCTGCGGAGAATGGAAAGCAGCACATCATTAGAATTGTGCATAGCATCAGCAAGCTGAATGTGTTGGTTGAGCCACCAATGGCAGAAGCTTTAAGCTGAGAACAAGTGGCCCCGTCTGATGGTGCACGCTCGAGGATAAAAGAAGAAAAGAGCCTATTAAAGTGCTGAGCTCCCCCATTCTGCGGAGAATGGAAAGCAGCACATCATTAGAAACACCCCCATTCTGCGGAGAATGGAAAGCAGCACATCATTAGAAACACCCCCATTCTGCGGAGAATGGAAAGCAGCACATCATTAGAATTGTGCATAGCATCAGCCAGCTGAATGTGTTGGCTGAGCCAACAATGTCAGAGGCTTTAAGCTGAGAACAAGTGGCCCCGTCTGATGGTGCACGCTCGAGGATATAAGAAGAAAAGAGCCTATTAAAGTGCTGAGCACCCTCATTCTGCGGAGAATGGAAAGCATCATATCATTAGAATTGTGCATAGCATCATCCAGCTGAATGTGTTGGCTGAGCCACCAATGTCAGAGGCTTTAAGCTGAGAATAAGTGGCCCCGTCTGATGGTGCACGCTCGAGGATAAAAGAAGAAAAGAGCCTATTAAAGTCCTGAGCACCCCCATTCTGCGGAGAATGGAAAGCAACACATCATTAGAAACACCCCCATTCTGCGGAGAATGGAAAGCAGCACATCATTAGAAACACCCCCATTCTGCGGAGAATGGAAAGCAGCACATCATTAGAATTGTGCATAGCATCAGCAACCTGAATGTGTTGGCTGAGCCACCAATGGCAGAGGCTTTAAGCTGAGAATAAGTGGCCCCGACTGATGGTGCACGCTCGAGGATAAAAGAAGAAAAGAGCCTATTAAAGTACTGAGCACCCCCATTCTGTGGAGAATGGAAAGCAGCATATCATTAGAATTGTGCATAGCATCAGCCAGCTGAATGTGTTGGCTGAGCCACCAATGTCAGAGGCTTTAAGCTGAGAATAAGTGGCCCCGTCTGATGGTGCACGCTCGAGGATAAAAGAAGAAAAGAGCCTATTAAAGTCCTGAGCACCCCCATTCTGCGGAGAATGGAAAGCAGCACATCATTAGAAACACCCCCATTCTGCGGAGAATGGAAAGCAGCACATATTAGAAACGCCCCCATTCTGCGGAGAATGGAAAGCAGCACATCATTAGAATTGTGCATAGCATCAGCAAGCTGAATGTGTTGGCTGAGCCACCAATGGCAGAGGCTTTAAGCTGAGAACAAGTGGCCCCGTCTGATGGTGCACGCTCGAGGATAAAAGAAGAAAAGAGCCTATTAAAGTCCTGAGCACCCCCATTCTGCGGAGAATGGAAAGCAGCACATCATTAGAAACACCCCCATTCTGCGGAGAATGGAAAACAGCACATCATTAGAATTGTGCATAGCATCAGCAAGCTGAATGTGTTGGCTGAGCCACCAATGGCAGAGGCTTTAAGCTGAGAACAAGTGGCCTCGTCTGATGGTGCACGCTCGAGAATATAAGAAGAAAAGAGCCTATTAAAGTGCTGAGCACCCTCATTCTGCGGAGAATGGAAAGCAGCACATCATTAGAAACACCCCCATTCTGCGGAGAATGGAAAGCAGCACATCATTAGAAACACCCCCATTCTGCGGAGAATGGAAAGCAGCACATCATTAGAATTGTGCATAGCATCAGCAAGCTGAATGTGTTGGCTGAGCCACCAATGGCAGAGGCTTTAAGCTGAGAACAAGTGGCCCCGTCTGATGGTGCACGCTCGAGGATAAAAGAAGAAAAGAGCCTATTAAAGTGCTGAGCACCCCCATTCTGCGGAGAATGGAAAGCAGCACATCATTAGAAACACCCCCATTCTGCGGAGAATGGAAAGCAGCACATCATTAGAAACACCCCCATTCTGCGGAGAATGGAAAGCAACACATCATTAGAATTGTGCATAGCATCAGCAACCTGAATGTGTTGGCTGAGCCACCAATGGCAGAGGCTTTAAGCTGAGAACAAGTGGCCCCGTCTGATGGTGCACGCTCGAAGATAAAAGAAGAAAAGAGCCTATTAAAGTGCTGAGCACCCCCATTCTGCGGAGAATGGAAAGCAGCACATCATTAGAAACACCCCCATTCTGCGGAGAATGGAAAACAGCACATCATTAGAATTGTGCATAGCATCAGCAAGCTGAATGTGTTGGCTGAGCCACCAATGGCAGAGGCTTTAAGCTGAGAACAAGTGGCCTCGTCTGATGGTGCACGCTCGAGAATATAAGAAGAAAAGAGCCTATTAAAGTGCTGAGCACCCTCATTCTGCGGAGAATGGAAAGCAGCACATCATTAGAAACACTCCCATTCTGCGGAGAATGGAAAGCAGCACATCATTAGAAACACCCCCATTCTGCGGAGAATGGAAAGCAGCACATCATTAGAATTGTGCATAGCATCAGCAAGCTGAATGTGTTGGCTGAGCCACCAATGGCAGAGGCTTTAAGCTGAGAACAAGTGGCCCCGTCTGATGGTGCACGCTCGAGGATAAAAGAAGAAAAGAGCCTATTAAAGTGCTGAGCACCCCCATTCTGCGGAGAATAGAAAGCAGCACATCATTAGAAACACCCCCATTCTGCGGAGAATGGAAAGCAGCACATCATTAGAAACACCCCCATTCTGCGGAGAATGGAAAGCAACACATCATTAGAATTGTGCATAGCATCAGCAACCTGAATGTGTTGGCTGAGCCACCAATGGCAGAGGCTTTAAGCTGAGAACAAGTGGCCCCGTCTGATGGTGCACGCTCGAGGATAAAAGAAGAAAAGAGCCTATTAAAGTGCTGAGCACCCCCATTCTGCGGAGAATGGAAAGCAGCACATCATTACAAACACCCCCATTCTGCGGAGAATGGAAAGCAGCACATCATTAGAATTGTGCATAGCATCAGCAAGCTGAATGTGTTGGCTGAGCCACCAATGGCAGAGGCTTTAAGCTGAGAACAAGTGGCCTCGTCTGATGGTGCACGCTCGAGAATATAAGAAGAAAAGAGCCTATTAAAGTGCTGAGCACCCTCATTCTGCGGAGAATGGAAAGCAGCACATCATTAGAAACACCCCCATTCTGCGGAGAATGGAAAGCAGCACATCATTAGAAACACCCCCATTCTGCGGAGAATGGAAAGCAGCACATCATTAGAATTGTGCATAGCATCAGCAAGCTGAATGTGTTGGCTGAGCCACCAATGGCAGAGGCTTTAAGCTGAGAACAAGTGGCCCCGTCTGATGGTGCACGCTCGAGGATAAAAGAAGAAAAGAGCCTATTAAAGTGCTGAGCACCCCCATTCTGCGGAGAATGGAAAGCAGCACATCATTAGAAACACCCCCATTCTGCGGAGAATGGAAAGCAGCACATCATTAGAAACACTCCCATTCTGCGGAGAATGGAAAGCAACACATCATTAGAATTGTGCATAGCATCAGCAACCTGAATGTGTTGGCTGAGCCACCAATGGCAGAGGCTTTAAGCTGAGAATAAGTGGCCCCGTCTGATGGTGCACGCTCGAGGATAAAAGAAGAAAAGAGCCTATTAAAGTCCTGAGCACCCCCATTCTGCGGAGAATGGAAAGCAGCACATCATTAGAAACACCCCCATTCTGCGGAGAATGGAAAGCAGCACATCATTAGAATTGTGCATAGCATCAGCAAGCTGAATGTGTTGGCTGAGCCACCAATGTCAGAGGCTTTAAGCTGAGAATAAGTGGCCCCGTCTGATGGTGCACGCTCGAGGATAAAAGAAGAAAAGAGCCTACTAAAGTCCTGAGCACCCCCATTCTGCGGAGAATGGAAAGCAGCACATCATTAGAATTGTGCATAGCATCAGCAAGCTGAATGTGTTGGCTGAGCCACCAATGTCAGAGGCTTTAAGCTGAGAATAAGTGGCCCCGTCTGATGGTGCACGCTTGAGGATAAAAGAAGAAAAGAGCCTATTAAAGTCCTGAGCACCCCCATTCTGCGGAGAATGGAAAGCAGCACATCATTAGAAACACCCCCATTCTGCGGAGAATGGAAAGCAGCGCATCATTAGAAACACCCCCATTCTGCGGAGAATGGAAAGCAGCACATCATTAGAAACACCCTCATTCTGCGGAGAATGGAAAGCAGCACATCATTAGAAACACCCCCATTCTGCGGAGAATGGAAAGAAGCACATCATTAGAATTGTGCATAGCTTCAGCCAGCTGAATGTGTTGGCTGAGCCAACAATGTCAGAGGCTTTAAGCTGAGAATAAGTGGCCCCATCTGATGGTGCACGCTCGAGGATAAAAGAAGAAAAGAGCCTATTAAAGTCCTGAGCACCCCCATTCTGCGGAGAATGGAAAGCAGCACATCATTAGAATTGTGCATAGCATCAGCAAGCTGAATGTGTTGGCTGAGCCACCAATGGCAGAGGCTTTAAGCTGAGAACAAGTGGCCCCGTCTGATGGTGCACGCTCGAGGATAAAAGAAGAAAAGAGCCTATTAAAGTCCTGAGCACCCCCATTCTGCGGAGAATGGAAAGCAGCACATCATTAGAAACACCCCCATTCTGCGGAGAATGGAAAGCAGCACATCATTAGAAACACCCCCATTCTGCGGAGAATGGAAAGCAGCACATCATTAGAATTGTGCATAGCATCAGCAAGCTGAATGTGTTGGCTGAGCCACCAATGTCAGAGGCTTTAAGCTGAGAATAAGTGGCCCCGTCTGATGGTGCACGCTCGAAGATAAAAGAAGAAAAGAGCCTATTAAAGTCCTGAGCACCCCCATTCTGCGGAGAATGGAAAGCAGCACATCATTAGAAACACCCCCATTCTGCGGAGAATGGAAAGCAGCACATATTAGAAACGCCCCCATTCTGCGGAGAATGGAAAGCAGCACATCATTAGAATTGTGCATAGCATCAGCAAGCTGAATGTGTTGGCTGAGCCACCAATGGCAGAGGCTTTAAGCTGAGAACAAGTGGCCCCGTCTGATGGTGCACGCTCGAGAATATAAGAAGAAAAGAGCCTATTAAAGTGCTGAGCACCCTCATTCTGCGGAGAATGGAAAGCAGCACATCATTAGAAACACCCCCATTCTGCGGAGAATGGAAAGAAGCACATCATTAGAATTGTGCATACATTCAGCCAGCTGAATGTGTTGGCTGAGCCAACAATGTCAGAGGCTTTAAGCTGAGAATAAGTTGCCCCGTCTGATGGTGCACGCTCGAGGATCAAAGAAAAAAAGAGCCTATTAAAGTCCTTAGCACCCCCATTCTGCGGAGAATGGAAAGCAGCACATCATTAGAATTGTGCATAGCATCAGCAAGCTGAATGTGTTGGCTGAGCCACCAATGGCAGAGGCTTTAAGCTGAGAATAAGTGGCCCCGTCTGATGGTGCACGCTCGAGGATAAAAGAAGAAAAGAGCCTATTAAAGTCCTGAGCACCCCCATTCTGCGGAGAATGGAAAGCAGCACATCATTAGAAACACCCCCATTCTGCGGAGAATGGAAAGAAGCACATCATTAGAAACACCCCCATTCTGCGGAGAATGGAAAGCAGCACATCATTAGAAACACCCCCATTCTGCGGAGAATGGAAAGCAGCACATCATTAGAAACAACCTCATTCTGCGGAGAATGGAAAGCAGCACATCATTAGAAACACCCCCATTCTGCGGAGAATGGAAAGCAGCACATCATTAGAAACACCCCCATTCTGCGGAGAATGGAAAGCAGCACATCATTAGAATTGTGCATAGCATCAGCAAGCTGAATGTGTTGGCTGAGCCACCAATGGCAGAGGCTTTAAGCTGAGAACAAGTGGCCCCGTCTGATGGTGCACGCTCGAGGATAAAAGAAGAAAAGAGCCTATTAAAGTGCTGAGCACCCCCATTCTGCGGAGAATGGAAAGCAGCACATCATTAGAAACACCCCCATTCTGCGGAGAATGGAAAGCAACACATCATTAGAATTGTGCATAGCATCAGCAACCTGAATGTGTTGGCTGAGCCACCAATGGCAGAGGCTTTAAGCTGAGAACAAGTGGCCCCGTCTGATGGTGCACGCTCGAGGATAAAAGAAGAAAAGAGCCTATTAAAGTGCTGAGCACCCCCATTCTGCGGAGAATGGAAAGCAGCACATCATTACAAACACCCCCATTCTGCGGAGAATGGAAAGCAGCACATCATTAGAATTGTGCATAGCATCAGCAAGCTGAATGTGTTGGCTGAGCCACCAATGGCAGAGGCTTTAAGCTGAGAACAAGTGGCCTCGTCTGATGGTGCACGCTCGAGAATATAAGAAGAAAAGAGCCTATTAAAGTGCTGAGCACCCTCATTCTGCGGAGAATGGAAAGCAGCACATCATTAGAAACACCCCCATTCTGCGGAGAATGGAAAGCAGCACATCATTAGAAACACCCCCATTCTGCGGAGAATGGAAAGCAGCACATCATTAGAATTGTGCATAGCATCAGCAAGCTGAATGTGTTGGCTGAGCCACCAATGGCAGAGGCTTTAAGCTGAGAACAAGTGGCCCCGTCTGATGGTGCACGCTCGAGGATAAAAGAAGAAAAGAGCCTATTAAAGTGCTGAGCACCCCCATTCTGCGGAGAATGGAAAGCAGCACATCATTAGAAACACCCCCATTCTGCGGAGAATGGAAAGCAGCACATCATTAGAAACACTCCCATTCTGCGGAGAATGGAAAGCAACACATCATTAGAATTGTGCATAGCATCAGCAACCTGAATGTGTTGGCTGAGCCACCAATGGCAGAGGCTTTAAGCTGAGAATAAGTGGCCCCGTCTGATGGTGCACGCTCGAGGATAAAAGAAGAAAAGAGCCTATTAAAGTCCTGAGCACCCCCATTCTGCGGAGAATGGAAAGCAGCACATCATTAGAAACACCCCCATTCTGCGGAGAATGGAAAGCAGCACATCATTAGAATTGTGCATAGCATCAGCAAGCTGAATGTGTTGGCTGAGCCACCAATGTCAGAGGCTTTAAGCTGAGAATAAGTGGCCCCGTCTGATGGTGCACGCTCGAGGATAAAAGAAGAAAAGAGCCTACTAAAGTCCTGAGCACCCCCATTCTGCGGAGAATGGAAAGCAGTACATCATTAGAATTGTGCATAGCATCAGCAAGCTGAATGTGTTGGCTGAGCCACCAATGTCAGAGGCTTTAAGCTGAGAATAAGTGGCCCCGTCTGATGGTGCACGCTTGAGGATAAAAGAAGAAAAGAGCCTATTAAAGTCCTGAGCACCCCCATTCTGCGGAGAATGGAAAGCAGCACATCATTAGAAACACCCCCATTCTGCGGAGAATGGAAAGCAGCGCATCATTAGAAACACCCCCATTCTGCGGAGAATGGAAAGCAGCACATCATTAGAAACACCCTCATTCTGCGGAGAATGGAAAGCAGCACATCATTAGAAACACCCCCATTCTGCGGAGAATGGAAAGAAGCACATCATTAGAATTGTGCATAGCTTCAGCCAGCTGAATGTGTTGGCTGAGCCAACAATGTCAGAGGCTTTAAGCTGAGAATAAGTGGCCCCATCTGATGGTGCACGCTCGAGGATAAAAGAAGAAAAGAGCCTATTAAAGTCCTGAGCACCCCCATTCTGCGGAGAATGGAAAGCAGCACATCATTAGAATTGTGCATAGCATCAGCAAGCTGAATGTGTTGGCTGAGCCACCAATGGCAGAGGCTTTAAGCTGAGAACAAGTGGCCCCGTCTGATGGTGCACGCTCGAGGATAAAAGAAGAAAAGAGCCTATTAAAGTCCTGAGCACCCCCATTCTGCGGAGAATGGAAAGCAGCACATCATTAGAAACACCCCCATTCTGCGGAGAATGGAAAGCAGCACATCATTAGAAACACCCCCATTCTGCGGAGAATGGAAAGCAGCACATCATTAGAATTGTGCATAGCATCAGCAAGCTGAATGTGTTGGCTGAGCCACCAATGTCAGAGGCTTTAAGCTGAGAATAAGTGGCCCCGTCTGATGGTGCACGCTCGAGGATAAAAGAAGAAAAGAGCCTATTAAAGTCCTGAGCACCCCCATTCTGCGGAGAATGGAAAGCAGCACATCATTAGAAACACCCCCATTCTGCGGAGAATGGAAAGCAGCACATATTAGAAACGCCCCCATTCTGCGGAGAATGGAAAGCAGCACATCATTAGAATTGTGCATAGCATCAGCAAGCTGAATGTGTTGGCTGAGCCACCAATGGCAGAGGCTTTAAGCTGAGAACAAGTGGCCCCGTCTGATGGTGCACGCTCGAGGATAAAAGAAGAAAAGAGCCTATTAAAGTCCTGAGCACCCCCATTCTGCGGAGAATGGAAAGCAGCACATCATTAGAAACACCCCCATTCTGCGGAGAATGGAAAACAGCACATCATTAGAATTGTGCATAGCATCAGCAAGCTGAATGTGTTGGCTGAGCCACCAATGGCAGAGGCTTTAAGCTGAGAACAAGTGGCCTCGTCTGATGGTGCACGCTCGAGAATATAAGAAGAAAAGAGCCTATTAAAGTGCTGAGCACCCTCATTCTGCGGAGAATGGAAAGCAGCACATCATTAGAAACACCCCCATTCTGCGGAGAATGGAAAGCAGCACATCATTAGAAACACCCCCATTCTGCGGAGAATGGAAAGCAGCACATCATTAGAATTGTGCATAGCATCAGCAAGCTGAATGTGTTGGCTGAGCCACCATTGGCAGAGGCTTTAAGCTGAGAACAAGTGGCCCCGTCTGATGGTGCACGCTCGAGGATAAAAGAAGAAAAGAGCCTATTAAAGTGCTGAGCACCCCCATTCTGCGGAGAATGGAAAGCAGCACATCATTAGAAACACCCGCATTCTGCGGAGAATGGAAAGCAGCACATCATTAGAAACACCCCCATTCTGCGGAGAATGGAAAGCAACACATCATTAGAATTGTGCATAGCATCAGCAACCTGAATGTGTTGGCTGAGCCACCAATGGCAGAGGCTTTAAGCTGAGAACAAGTGGCCCCGTCTGATGGTGCACGCTCGAGGATAAAAGAAGAAAAGAGCCTATTAAAGTGCTGAGCACCCCCATTCTGCGGAGAATGGAAAGCAGCACATCATTAGAAACACCCCCATTCTGCGGAGAATGGAAAACAGCACATCATTAGAATTGTGCATAGCATCAGCAAGCTGAATGTGTTGGCTGAGCCACCAATGGCAGAGGCTTTAAGCTGAGAACAAGTGGCCTCGTCTGATGGTGCACGCTCGAGAATATAAGAAGAAAAGAGCCTATTAAAGTGCTGAGCACCCTCATTCTGCGGAGAATGGAAAGCAGCACATCATTAGAAACACCCCCATTCTGCGGAGAATGGAAAGCAGCACATCATTAGAAACACCCCCATTCTGCGGAGAATGGAAAGCAGCACATCATTAGAATTGTGCATAGCATCAGCAAGCTGAATGTGTTGGCTGAGCCACCAATGGCAGAGGCTTTAAGCTGAGAACAAGTGGCCCCGTCTGATGGTGCACGCTCGAGGATAAAAGAAGAAAAGAGCCTATTAAAGTGCTGAGCACCCCCATTCTGCGGAGAATGGAAAGCAGCACATCATTAGAAACACCCCCATTCTGCGGAGAATGGAAAGCAGCACATCATTAGAAACACCCCCATTCTGCGGAGAATGGAAAGCAACACATCATTAGAATTGTGCATAGCATCAGCAACCTGAATGTGTTGGCTGAGCCACCAATGGCAGAGGCTTTAAGCTGAGAATAAGTGGCCCCGTCTGATGGTGCACGCTCGAGGATAAAAGAAGAAAAGAGCCTATTAAAGTCCTGAGCACCCCCATTCTGCGGAGAATGGAAAGCAGCACATCATTAGAAACACCCCCATTCTGCGGAGAATGGAAAGCAGCACATCATTAGAATTGTGCATAGCATCAGCAAGCTGAATGTGTTGGCTGAGCCACCAATGTCAGAGGCTTTAAGCTGAGAATAAGTGGCCCCGTCTGATGGTGCACGCTCGAGGATAAAAGAAGAAAAGAGCCTATTAAAGTCCTGAGCACCCCCATTCTGCGGAGAATGGAAAGCAGCACATCATTAGAAACACCCCCATTCTGCGGAGAATGGAAAGCAGCGCATCATTAGAAACACCCCCATTCTGCGGAGAATGGAAAGCAGCACATCATTAGAAACACCCTCATTCTGCGGAGAATGGAAAGCAGCACATCATTAGAAACACCCCCATTCTGCGCAGAATGGAAAGCAGCACATCATTAGAAACACTCCCATTCTGCGGAGAATGGAAAGCAACACATCATTAGAATTGTGCATAGCATCAGCAACCTGAATGTGTTGGCTGAGCCACCAATGGCAGAGGCTTTAAGCTGAGAATAAGTGGCCCCGTCTGATGGTGCACGCTCGAGGATAAAAGAAGAAAAGAGCCTATTAAAGTCCTGAGCACCCCCATTCTGCGGAGAATGGAAAGCAGCACATCATTAGAAACACCCCCATTCTGCGGAGAATGGAAAGA
Source organism: Aquarana catesbeiana (assembly GCF_042186555.1). Taxonomy (NCBI): domain Eukaryota; kingdom Metazoa; phylum Chordata; class Amphibia; order Anura; family Ranidae; genus Aquarana; species Aquarana catesbeiana. Next base: position 59,104,423 of record NC_133336.1, on the reverse strand, counting down.
AGCACATCATTAGAATTGTGCATAGCTTCAGCCAGCTGAATGTGTTGGCTGAGCCAACAATGTCAGAGGCTTTAAGCTGAGAATAAGTGGCCCCATCTGATGGTGCACGCTCGAGGATAAAAGAAGAAAAGAGCCTATTAAAGTCCTGAGCACCCCCATTCTGCGGAGAATGGAAAGCAGCACATCATTAGAATTGTGCATAGCATCAGCAAGCTGAATGTGTTGGCTGAGCCACCAATGGCAGAGGCTTTAAGCTGAGAACAAGTGGCCCCGTCTGATGGTGCACGCTCGAGGATAAAAGAAGAAAAGAGCCTATTAAAGTCCTGAGCACCCCCATTCTGCGGAGAATGGAAAGCAGCACATCATTAGAAACACCCCCATTCTGCGGAGAATGGAAAGCAGCACATCATTAGAAACACCCCCATTCTGCGGAGAATGGAAAGCAGCACATCATTAGAATTGTGCATAGCATCAGCAAGCTGAATGTGTTGGCTGAGCCACCAATGTCAGAGGCTTTAAGCTGAGAATAAGTGGCCCCGTCTGATGGTGCACGCTCGAGGATAAAAGAAGAAAAGAGCCTATTAAAGTCCTGAGCACCCCCATTCTGCGGAGAATGGAAAGCAGCACATCATTAGAAACACCCCCATTCTGCGGAGAATGGAAAGCAGCACATATTAGAAACGCCCCCATTCTGCGGAGAATGGAAAGCAGCACATCATTAGAATTGTGCATAGCATCAGCAAGCTGAATGTGTTGGCTGAGCCACCAATGGCAGAGGCTTTAAGCTGAGAACAAGTGGCCCCGTCTGATGGTGCACGCTCGAGGATAAAAGAAGAAAAGAGCCTATTAAAGTCCTGAGCACCCCCATTCTGCGGAGAATGGAAAGCAGCACATCATTAGAAACACCCCCATTCTGCGGAGAATGGAAAACAGCACATCATTAGAATTGTGCATAGCATCAGCAAGCTGAATGTGTTGGCTGAGCCACCAATGGCAGAGGCTTTAAGCTGAGAACAAGTGGCCTCGTCTGATGGTGCACGCTCGAGAATATAAGAAGAAAAGAGCCTATTAAAGTGCTGAGCACCCTCATTCTGCGGAGAATGGAAAGCAGCACATCATTAGAAACACCCCCATTCTGCGGAGAATGGAAAGCAGCACATCATTAGAAACACCCCCATTCTGCGGAGAATGGAAAGCAGCACATCATTAGAATTGTGCATAGCATCAGCAAGCTGAATGTGTTGGCTGAGCCACCAATGGCAGAGGCTTTAAGCTGAGAACAAGTGGCCCCGTCTGATGGTGCACGCTCGAGGATAAAAGAAGAAAAGAGCCTATTAAAGTGCTGAGCACCCCCATTCTGCGGAGAATGGAAAGCAGCACATCATTAGAAACACCCCCATTCTGCGGAGAATGGAAAGCAGCACATCATTAGAAACACCCCCATTCTGCGGAGAATGGAAAGCAGCACATCATTAGAATTGTGCATAGCATCAGCAAGCTGAATGTGTTGGCTGAGCCACCAATGGCAGAGGCTTTAAGCTGAGAACAAGTGGCCCCGTCTGATGGTGCACGCTCGAGGATAAAAGAAGAAAAGAGCCTATTAAAGTGCTGAGCACCCTCATTCTGCGGAGAATGGAAAGCAGCACATCATTAGAAACACCCCCATTCTGCGGAGAATGGAAAGCAGCACATCATTAGAAACACCCCCATTCTGCGGAGAATGGAAAGCAGCACATCATTAGAATTGTGCATAGCATCAGCAAGCTGAATGTGTTGGCTGAGCCACCAATGGCAGAGGCTTTAAGCTGAGAACAAGTGGCCCCGTCTGATGGTGAACGCTCGAGGATAAAAGAAGAAAAGAGCCTATTAAAGTGCTGAGCACCCCCATTCTGCGGAGAATGGAAAGCAGCACATCATTAGAAACACCCCCATTCTGCGGAGAATGGAAAGCAGCACATCATTAGAAACACTCCCATTCTGCGGAGAATGGAAAGCAACACATCATTAGAATTGTGCATAGCATCAGCAACCTGAATGTGTTGGCTGAGCCACCAATGGCAGAGGCTTTAAGCTGAGAATAAGTGGCCCCGTCTGATGGTGCACGCTCGAGCATAAAAGAAGAAAAGAGCCTATTAAAGTCCTGAGCACCCCCATTCTGCGGAGAATGGAAAGCAGCACATCATTAGAAACACCCCCATTCTGCGGAGAATGGAAAGCAGCACATCATTAGAATTGTGCATAGCATCAGCAAGCTGAATGTGTTGGCTGAGCCACCAATGTCAGAGGCTTTAAGCTGAGAATAAGTGGCCCCGTCTGATGGTGCACGCTCGAGGATAAAAGAAGAAAAGAGCCTACTAAAGTCCTGAGCACCCCCATTCTGCGGAGAATGGAAAGCAGCACATCATTAGAATTGTGCATAGCATCAGCAAGCTGAATGTGTTGGCTGAGCCACCAATGTCAGAGGCTTTAAGCTGAGAATAAGTGGCCCCGTCTGATGGTGCACGCTTGAGGATAAAAGAAGAAAAGAGCCTATTAAAGTCCTGAGCACCCCCATTCTGCGGAGAATGGAAAGCAGCACATCATTAGAAACACCCCCATTCTGCGGAGAATGGAAAGCAGCGCATCATTAGAAACACCCCCATTCTGCGGAGAATGGAAAGCAGCACATCATTAGAAACACCCTCATTCTGCGGAGAATGGAAAGCAGCACATCATTAGAAACACCCCCATTCTGCGGAGAATGGAAAGAAGCACATCATTAGAATTGTGCATAGCTTCAGCCAGCTGAATGTGTTGGCTGAGCCAACAATGTCAGAGGCTTTAAGCTGAGAATAAGTGGCCCCATCTGATGGTGCACGCTCGAGGATAAAAGAAGAAAAGAGCCTATTAAAGTCCTGAGCACCCCCATTCTGCGGAGAATGGAAAGCAGCACATCATTAGAATTGTGCATAGCATCAGCAAGCTGAATGTGTTGGCTGAGCCACCAATGGCAGAGGCTTTAAGCTGAGAACAAGTGGCCCCGTCTGATGGTGCACGCTCGAGGATAAAAGAAGAAAAGAGCCTATTAAAGTCCTGAGCACCCCCATTCTGCGGAGAATGGAAAGCAGCACATCATTAGAAACACCCCCATTCTGCGGAGAATGGAAAGCAGCACATATTAGAAACGCCCCCATTCTGCGGAGAATGGAAAGCAGCACATCATTAGAATTGTGCATAGCATCAGCAAGCTGAATGTGTTGGCTGAGCCACCAATGGCAGAGGCTTTAAGCTGAGAACAAGTGGCCCCGTCTGATGGTGCACGCTCGAGAATATAAGAAGAAAAGAGCCTATTAAAGTGCTGAGCACCCTCATTCTGCGGAGAATGGAAAGCAGCACATCATTAGAAACACCCCCATTCTGCGGAGAATGGAAAGAAGCACATCATTAGAATTGTGCATACATTCAGCCAGCTGAATGTGTTGGCTGAGCCAACAATGTCAGAGGCTTTAAGCTGAGAATAAGTTGCCCCGTCTGATGGTGCACGCTCGAGGATCAAAGAAAAAAAGAGCCTATTAAAGTCCTTAGCACCCCCATTCTGCGGAGAATGGAAAGCAGCACATCATTAGAATTGTGCATAGCATCAGCAAGCTGAATGTGTTGGCTGAGCCACCAATGGCAGAGGCTTTAAGCTGAGAATAAGTGGCCCCGTCTGATGGTGCACGCTCGAGGATAAAAGAAGAAAAGAGCCTATTAAAGTCCTGAGCACCCCCATTCTGCGGAGAATGGAAAGCAGCACATCATTAGAAACATCCCCATTCTGCGGAGAATGGAAAGAAGCACATCATTAGAAACACCCCCATTCTGCGGAGAATGGAAAGCAGCACATCATTAGAAACACCCCCATTCTGCGGAGAATGGAAAGCAGCACATCATTAGAAACACCCTCATTCTGCGGAGAATGGAAAGCAGCACATCATTAGAAACACCCCCATTCTGCGGAGAATGGAAAGCAGCACATCATTAGAATTGTGCATAGCATCAGCAAGCTGAATGTGTTGGCTGAGCCACCAATGTCAGAGGCTTTAAGCTGAGAATAAGTGGCCCCGTCTGATGGTGCACGCTCGAGGATAAAAGAAGAAAAGAGCCTATTAAAGTCCTGAGCACCCCCATTCTGCGGAGAATGGAAAGCAGCACATCATTAGAATTGTGCATAGCATCAGCAAGCTGAATGTTTTGGCTGACCCACCAATGGCACAGGCTTTAAGCTGAGAATAAGTGGCCCCGACTGATGGTGCACGCTCGAGGATAAAAGAAAAGAGCCTATTAAAGTACTGAGCACCCCCATTCTGCGGAGAATGGAAAGCAGCACATCATTAGAATTGTGCATAGCATCAGCCAGCTGAATGTGTTGGCTGAGCCACCAATGTCAGAGGCTTTAAGCTGAGAATAAGTGGCCCCGTCTGATGGTGCACGCTCGAGGATAAAAGAAGAAAAGAGCCTATTAAAGTCCTGAGCACCCCCATTCTGCGGAGAATGGAAAGCAGCACATCATTAGAAACACCCCCATTCTGCGGAGAATGGAAAGAAGCACATCATTAGAAACACCCCCATTCTGCGGAGAATGGAAAGCAGCACATCATTAGAAACACCCCCATTCTGCGGAGAATGGAAAGCAGCACATCATTAGAATTGTGCATAGCATCAGCAAGCTGAATGTGTTGGCTGAGCCACCAATGTCAGAGGCTTTAAGCTGAGAATAAGTGGCCCCGTCTGATGGTGCACGCTCGAGGATAAAAGAAGAAAAGAGCCTATTAAAGTCCTGTGCACCCCCATTCTGCGGAGAATGGAAAGCAGCACATCATTAGAATTGTGCATAGCATCAGCAAGCTGAATGTGTTGGTTGAGCCACCAATGGCAGAAGCTTTAAGCTGAGAACAAGTGGCCCCGTCTGATGGTGCACGCTCGAGGATAAAAGAAGAAAAGAGCCTATTAAAGTGCTGAGCTCCCCCATTCTGCGGAGAATGGAAAGCAGCACATCATTAGAAACACCCCCATTCTGCGTAGAATGGAAAGCAGCACATCATTAGAAACACCCTCATTCTGCGGAGAATGGAAAGAAGCACATCATTAGAAACACCCCCATTCTGCGGAGAATGGAAAGCAGCACATCATTAGAAACACCCCCATTCTGCGGAGAATGGAAAGCAGCACATCATTAGAATTGTGCATAGCATCAGCCAGCTGAATGTGTTGGCTGAGCCAACAATGTCAGAGGCTTTAAGCTGAGAACAATTGGCCCCGTCTGATGGTGCACGCTCGAGGATATAAGAAGAAAAGAGCCTATTAAAGTGCTGAGCACACTCATTCTGCGGAGAATGGAAAGCATCATATCATTAGAATTGTGCATAGCATCATCCAGCTGAATGTGTTGGCTGAGCCACCAATGTCAGAGGCTTTAAGCTGAGAATAAGTGGCCCCGTCTGATGGTGCACGCTCGAGGATAAAAGAAGAAAAGAGCCTATTAAAGTCCTGAGCACCCCCATTCTGCGGAGAATGGAAAGCAACACATCATTAGAAACACCCCCATTCTGCGGAGAATGGAAAGCAGCACATCATTAGAAACACCCCCATTCTGCGGAGAATGGAAAGCAGCACATCATTAGAATTGTGCATAGCATCAGCAACCTGAATGTGTTGGCTGAGCCACCAATGGCAGAGGCTTTAAGCTGAGAATAAGTGGCCCCGACTGATGGTGCACGCTCGAGGATAAAAGAAGAAAAGAGCCTATTAAAGTACTGAGCACCCCCATTCTGCGGAGAATGGAAAGCAGCACATCATTAGAAACACCCCCATTCTGCGGAGAATGGAAAGCAGCACATCATTAGAATTGTGCATAGCATCAGCAAGCTGAATGTGTTGGCTGAGCCACCAATGTCAGAGGCTTTAAGCTGAGAATAAGTGGCCCCGTCTGATGGTGCACGCTTGAGGATAAAAGAAGAAAAGAGCCTACTAAAGTCCTGAGCACCCCCATTCTGCGGAGAATGGAAAGCAGCACATCATTAGAATTGTGCATAGCATCAGCAAGCTGAATGTGTTGGCTGAGCCACCAATGTCAGAGGCTTTAAGCTGAGAATAAGTGGCCCCGTCTGATGGTGCACGCTTGAGGATAAAAGAAGAAAAGAGCCTATTAAAGTCCTGAGCACCCCCATTCTGCGGAGAATGGAAAGCAGCACATCATTAGAAACACCCCCATTCTGCGGAGAATGGAAAGCAGCGCATCATTAGAAACACCCCCATTCTGCGGAGAATGGAAAGCAGCACATCATTAGAAACACCCTCATTCTGCGGAGAATGGAAAGCAGCACATCATTAGAAACACCCCCATTCTGCGGAGAATGGAAAGAAGCACATCATTAGAATTGTGCATAGCTTCAGCCAGCTGAATGTGTTGGCTGAGCCAACAATGTCAGAGGCTTTAAGCTGAGAATAAGTGGCCCCATCTGATGGTGCACGCTCGAGGATAAAAGAAGAAAAGAGCCTATTAAAGTCCTGAGCACCCCCATTCTGCGGAGAATGGAAAGCAGCACATCATTAGAAACACCCCCATTCTGCGGAGAATGGAAAGCTACAGATCATTAGAATTGTGCATAGCATCAGCAAGCTGAATGTGTTGGCTGAGCCACCAATGGCAGAGGCTTTAAGCTGAGAACAAGTGGCCTCGTCTGATGGTGCACGCTCGAGGATATAAGAAGAAAAGAGCCTATTAAAGTGCTGAGCACCCTCATTCTGCGGAGAATGGAAAGCAGCACATCATTAGAAACACCCCCATTCTGCGGAGAATGGAAAGCAGCACATCATTAGAATTGTGCATAGCATCAGCAAGCTGAATGTGTTGGCTGAGCCACCAATGGCAGAGGCTTTAAGCTGAGAACAAGTGGCCCCGTCTGATGGTGCACGCTCGAGGATAAAAGAAGAAAAGAGCCTATTAAAGTGCTGAGCACCCCCATTCTGCGGAGAATGGAAAGCAGCACATCATTAGAAACACCCCCATTCTGCGGAGAATGGAAAGCAGCACATCATTAGAAACACCCCATTCTGCGGAGAATGGAAAGCAGCACATCATTAGAATTGTGCATAGCATCAGCAAGCTGAATGTGTTGGCTGAGCCACCAATGGCAGAGGCTTTAAGCTGAGAACAAGTGGCCCCGTCTGATGGTGCACGCTCGAGGATAAAAGAAGAAAAGAGCCTATTAAAGTGCTGAGCACCCCCATTCTGCGGAGAATGGAAAGCAGCACATCATTAGAAACACCCCCATTCTGCGGAGAATGGAAAGCAGCACATCATTAGAAACACCCCCATTCTGCGGAGAATGGAAAGCAACACATCATTAGAATTGTGCATAGCATCAGCAACCTGAATGTGTTGGCTGAGCCACCAATGGCAGAGGCTTTAAGCTGAGAATAAGTGGCCCCGTCTGATGGTGCACGCTCGAGGATAAAAGAAGAAAAGAGCCTATTAAAGTGCTGAGCACCCCCATTCTGCGGAGAATGGAAAGCAGCACATCATTAGAAACACCCCCATTCTGCGGAGAATGGAAAGCAGCACATCATTAGAATTGTGCATAGCATCAGCAAGCTGAATGTGTTGGCTGAGCCAACAATGGCAGAGGCTTTAAGCTGAGAATAAGTGGCCCCGTCTGATGGTGCACGCTCGAGGATAAAAGAAGAAAAGAGCCTATTAAAGTGCTGAGCACCCCCATTCTGCGGAGAATGGAAAGCAGCACATCATTAGAAACACCCCCATTCTGCGGAGAATGGAAAGCTACACATCATTAGAATTGTGCATAGCATCAGCAACCTGAATGTGTTGGCTGAGCCACCAATGGCAGAGGCTTTAAGCTGAGAACAAGTGGCCCCGTCTGATGGTGCACGCTCGAGGATAAAAGAAGAAAAGAGCCTATTAAAGTGCTGAGCAACCCCATTCTGCGGAGAATGGAAAGCAGCACATCATTAGAAACACCCCCATTCTGCGGAGAATGGAAAACAGCACATCATTAGAATTGTGCATAGCATCAGCAAGCTGAATGTGTTGGCTGAGCCACCAATGGCAGAGGCTTTAAGCTGAGAACAAGTGGCCTCGTCTGATGGTGCACGCTCGAGAATATAAGAAGAAAAGAGCCTATTAAAGTGCTGAGCACCCTCATTCTGCGGAGAATGGAAAGCAGCACATCATTAGAAACACCCCCATTCTGCGGAGAATGGAAAGCAGCACATCATTAGAAACACCCCCATTCTGCGGAGAATGGAAAGCAGCACATCATTAGAATTGTGCATAGCATCAGCAAGCTGAATGTGTTGGCTGAGCCACCAATGGCAGAGGCTTTAAGCTGAGAACAAGTGGCCCCGTCTGATGGTGCACGCTCGAGGATAAAAGAAGAAAAGAGCCTATTAAAGTGCTGAGCACCCCCATTCTGCGGAGAATGGAAAGCAGCACATCATTAGAAACACCCCCATTCTGCGGAGAATGGAAAGCAGCACATCATTAGAAACACCCCCATTCTGCGGAGAATGGAAAGCAACACATCATTAGAATTGTGCATAGCATCAGCAACCTGAATGTGTTGGCTGAGCCACCAATGGCAGAGGCTTTAAGCTGAGAATAAGTGGCCCCGTCTGATGGTGCACGCTCGAGGATAAAAGAAGAAAAGAGCCTATTAAAGTGCTGAGCACCCCCATTCTGCGGAGAATGGAAAGCAGCACATCATTAGAAACACCCCCATTCTGCGGAGAATGGAAAGCAACACATCATTAGAATTGTGCATAGCATCAGCAACCTGAATGTGTTGGCTGAGCCACCAATGGCAGAGGCTTTAAGCTGAGAACAAGTGGCCCCGTCTGATGGTGCACGCTCGAGGATAAAAGAAGAAAAGAGCCTATTAAAGTGCTGAGCACCCCCATTCTGCGGAGAATGGAAAGCAGCACATCATTACAAACACCCCCATTCTGCGGAGAATGGAAAGCAGCACATCATTAGAAACACCCCCATTCTGCGGAGAATGGAAAGCAGCACATCATTAGAATTGTGCATAGCATCAGCAAGCTGAATGTGTTGGCTGAGCCACCAATGTCAGAGGCTTTAAGCTGAGAATAAGTGGCCCCGTCTGATGGTGCACGCTCGAGGATAAAAGAAGAAAAGAGCCTACTAAAGTCCTGAGCACCCCCATTCTGCGGAGAATGGAAAGCAGCACATCATTAGAATTGTGCATAGCATCAGCAAGCTGAATGTGTTGGCTGAGCCACCAATGTCAGAGGCTTTAAGCTGAGAATAAGTGGCCCCGTCTGATGGTGCACGCTTGAGGATAAAAGAAGAAAAGAGCCTATTAAAGTCCTGAGCACCCCCATTCTGCGGAGAATGGAAAGCAGCACATCATAAGAAACACCCCCATTCTGCGGAGAATGGAAAGCAGCGCATCATTAGAAACACCCCCATTCTGCGGAGAATGGAAAGCAGCACATCATTAGAAACACCCTCATTCTGCGGAGAATGGAAAGCAGCACATCATTAGAAACACCCCCATTCTGCGGAGAATGGAAAGAAGCACATCATTAGAATTGTGCATAGCTTCAGCCAGCTGAATGTGTTGGCTGAGCCAACAATGTCAGAGGCTTTAAGCTGAGAATAAGTGGCCCCATCTGATGGTGCACGCTCGAGGATAAAAGAAGAAAAGAGCCTATTAAAGTCCTGAGCACCCCCATTCTGCGGAGAATGGAAAGCAGCACATCATTAGAATTGTGCATAGCATCAGCAAGCTGAATGTGTTGGCTGAGCCACCAATGGCAGAGGCTTTAAGCTGAGAACAAGTGGCCCCGTCTGATGGTGCACGCTCGAGGATAAAAGAAGAAAAGAGCCTATTAAAGTCCTGAGCACCCCCATTCTGCGGAGAATGGAAAGCAGCACATCATTAGAAACACCCCCATTCTGCGGAGAATGGAAAGCAGCACATCATTAGAAACACCCCCATTCTGCGGAGAATGGAAAGCAGCACATCATTAGAAACACCCCCATTCTGCGGAGAATGGAAAGCAGCACATCATTAGAATTGTGCATAGCATCAGCAAGCTGAATGTGTTGGCTGAGCCACCAATGTCAGAGGCTTTAAGCTGAGAATAAGTGGCCCCGTCTGATGGTGCACGCTCGAGGATAAAAGAAGAAAAGAGCCTACTAAAGTCCTGAGCACCCCCATTCTGCGGAGAATGGAAAGCAGCACATCATTAGAATTGTGCATAGCATCAGCAAGCTGAATGTGTTGGCTGAGCCACCAATGTCAGAGGCTTTAAGCTGAGAATAAGTGGCCCCGTCTGATGGTGCACGCTTGAGGATAAAAGAAGAAAAGAGCCTATTAAAGTCCTGAGCACCCCCATTCTGCGGAGAATGGAAAGCAGCACATCATAAGAAACACCCCCATTCTGCGGAGAATGGAAAGCAGCGCATCATTAGAAACACCCCCATTCTGCGGAGAATGGAAAGCAGCACATCATTAGAAACACCCTCATTCTGCGGAGAATGGAAAGCAGCACATCATTAGAAACACCCCCATTCTGCGGAGAATGGAAAGAAGCACATCATTAGAATTGTGCATAGCTTCAGCCAGCTGAATGTGTTGGCTGAGCCAACAATGTCAGAGGCTTTAAGCTGAGAATAAGTGGCCCCATCTGATGGTGCACGCTCGAGGATAAAAGAAGAAAAGAGCCTATTAAAGTCCTGAGCACCCCCATTCTGCGGAGAATGGAAAGCAGCACATCATTAGAATTGTGCATAGCATCAGCAAGCTGAATGTGTTGGCTGAGCCACCAATGGCAGAGGCTTTAAGCTGAGAACAAGTGGCCCCGTCTGATGGTGCACGCTCGAGGATAAAAGAAGAAAAGAGCCTATTAAAGTCCTGAGCACCCCCATTCTGCGGAGAATGGAAAGCAGCACATCATTAGAAACACCCCCATTCTGCGGAGAATGGAAAGCAGCACATCATTAGAAACACCCCCATTCTGCGGAGAATGGAAAGCAGCACATCATTAGAAACACCCCCATTCTGCGGAGAATGGAAAGCAGCACATCATTAGAATTGTGCATAGCATCAGCAAGCTGAATGTGTTGGCTGAGCCACCAATGTCAGAGGCTTTAAGCTGAGAATAAGTGGCCCCGTCTGATGGTGCACGCTCGAGGATAAAAGAAGAAAAGAGCCTACTAAAGTCCTGAGCACCCCCATTCTGCGGAGAATGGAAAGCAGCACATCATTAGAATTGTGCATAGCATCAGCAAGCTGAATGTGTTGGCTGAGCCACCAATGTCAGAGGCTTTAAGCTGAGAATAAGTGGCCCCGTCTGATGGTGCACGCTTGAGGATAAAAGAAGAAAAGAGCCTATTAAAGTCCTGAGCACCCCCATTCTGCGGAGAATGGAAAGCAGCACATCATAAGAAACACCCCCATTCTGCGGAGAATGGAAAGCAGCGCATCATTAGAAACACCCCCATTCTGCGGAGAATGGAAAGCAGCACATCATTAGAAACACCCTCATTCTGCGGAGAATGGAAAGCAGCACATCATTAGAAACACCCCCATTCTGCGGAGAATGGAAAGAAGCACATCATTAGAATTGTGCATAGCTTCAGCCAGCTGAATGTGTTGGCTGAGCCAACAATGTCAGAGGCTTTAAGCTGAGAATAAGTGGCCCCATCTGATGGTGCACGCTCGAGGATAAAAGAAGAAAAGAGCCTATTAAAGTCCTGAGCACCCCCATTCTGCGGAGAATGGAAAGCAGCACATCATTAGAATTGTGCATAGCATCAGCAAGCTGAATGTGTTGGCTGAGCCACCAATGGCAGAGGCTTTAAGCTGAGAACAAGTGGCCCCGTCTGATGGTGCACGCTCGAGGATAAAAGAAGAAAAGAGCCTATTAAAGTCCTGAGCACCCCCATTCTGCGGAGAATGGAAAGCAGCACATCATTAGAAACACCCCCATTCTGCGGAGAATGGAAAGCAGCACATCATTAGAAACACCCCCATTCTGCGGAGAATGGAAAGCAGCACATCATTAGAATTGTGCATAGCATCAGCAAGCTGAATGTGTTGGCTGAGCCACCAATGGCAGAGGCTTTAAGCTGAGAATAAGTGGCCCCGTCTGATGGTGCACGCTCGAGGATAAAAGAAGAAAAGAGCCTATTAAAGTCCTGAGCACCCCCATTCTGCGGAGAATGGAAAGCAGCACATCATTAGAAACACCCCCATTCTGCGGAGAATGGAAAGCAGCACATATTAGAAACGCCCCCATTCTGCGGAGAATGGAAAGCAGCACATCATTAGAATTGTGCATAGCATCAGCAAGCTGAATGTGTTGGCTGAGCCACCAATGGCAGAGGCTTTAAGCTGAGAACAAGTGGCCCCGTCTGATGGTGCACGCTCGAGGATAAAAGAAGAAAAGAGCCTATTAAAGTCCTGAGCACCCCCATTCTGCGGAGAATGGAAAGCAGCACATCATTAGAAACACCCCCATTCTGCGGAGAATGGAAAGCAGCACATCATTAGAATTGTGCATAGCATCAGCAAGCTGAATGTGTTGGCTGAGCCACCAATGGCAGAGGCTTTAAGCTGAGAACAAGTGGCCTCGTCTGATGGTGCACGCTCGAGAATATAAGAAGAAAAGAGCCTATTAAAGTGCTGAGCACCCTCATTCTGCGGAGAATGGAAAGCAGCACATCATTAGAAACACCCCCATTCTGCGGAGAATGGAAAGCAGCACATCATTAGAAACACCCCCATTCTGCGGAGAATGGAAAGCAGCACATCATTAGAATTGTGCATAGCATCAGCAAGCTGAATGTGTTGGCTGAGCCACCAATGGCAGAGGCTTTAAGCTGAGAACAAGTGGCCCCGTCTGATGGTGAACGCTCGAGGATAAAAGAAGAAAAGAGCCTATTAAAGTGCTGAGCACCCCCATTCTGCGGAGAATGGAAAGCAGCACATCATTAGAAACACCCCCATTCTGCGGAGAATGGAAAGCAGCACATCATTAGAAACACTCCCATTCTGCGGAGAATGGAAAGCAACACATCATTAGAATTGTGCATAGCATCAGCAACCTGAATGTGTTGGCTGAGCCACCAATGGCAGAGGCTTTAAGCTGAGAATAAGTGGCCCCGTCTGATGGTGCACGCTCGAGGATAAAAGAAGAAAAGAGCCTATTAAAGTCCTGAGCACCCCCATTCTGCGGAGAATGGAAAGCAGCACATCATTAGAAACACCCCCATTCTGCGGAGAATGGAAAGCAGCACATCATTAGAATTGTGCATAGCATCAGCAAGCTGAATGTGTTGGCTGAGCCACCAATGTCAGAGGCTTTAAGCTGAGAATAAGTGGCCCCGTCTGATGGTGCACGCTCGAGGATAAAAGAAGATAAGAGCCTACTAAAGTCCTGAGCACCCCCATTCTGCGGAGAATGGAAAGCAGCACATCATTAGAATTGTGCATAGCATCAGCAAGCTGAATGTGTTGGCTGAGCCACCAATGTCAGAGGCTTTAAGCTGAGAATAAGTGGCCCCGTCTGATGGTGCACGCTTGAGGATAAAAGAAGAAAAGAGCCTATTAAAGTCCTGAGCACCCCCATTCTGCGGAGAATGGAAAGCAGCACATCATTAGAAACACCCCCATTCTGCGGAGAATGGAAAGCAGCGCATCATTAGAAACACCCCCATTCTGCGGAGAATGGAAAGCAGCACATCATTAGAAACACCCTCATTCTGCGGAGAATGGAAAGCAGCACATCATTAGAAACACCCCCATTCTGCGGAGAATGGAAAGAAGCACATCATTAGAATTGTGCATAGCTTCAGCCAGCTGAATGTGTTGGCTGAGCCAACAATGTCAGAGGCTTTAAGCTGAGAATAAGTGGCCCCATCTGATGGTGCACGCTCGAGGATAAAAGAAGAAAAGAGCCTATTAAAGTCCTGAGCACCCCCATTCTGCGGAGAATGGAAAGCAGCACATCATTAGAATTGTGCATAGCATCAGCAAGCTGAATGTGTTGGCTGAGCCACCAATGGCAGAGGCTTTAAGCTGAGAACAAGTGGCCCCGTCTGATGGTGCACGCTCGAGGATAAAAGAAGAAAAGAGCCTATTAAAGTCCTGAGCACCCCCATTCTGCGGAGAATGGAAAGCAGCACATCATTAGAAACACCCCCATTCTGCGGAGAATGGAAAGCAGCACATATTAGAAACGCCCCCATTCTGCGGAGAATGGAAAGCAGCACATCATTAGAATTGTGCATAGCATCAGCAAGCTGAATGTGTTGGCTGAGCCACCAATGGCAGAGGCTTTAAGCTGAGAACAAGTGGCCCCGTCTGATGGTGCACGCTCGAGAATGTAAGAAGAAAAGAGCCTATTAAAGTGCTGAGCACCCTCATTCTGCGGAGAATGGAAAGCAGCACATCATTAGAAACACCCCCATTCTGCGGAGAATGGAAAGAAGCACATCATTAGAATTGTGCATACATTCAGCCAGCTGAATGTGTTGGCTGAGCCAACAATGTCAGAGGCTTTAAGCTGAGAATAAGTTGCCCCGTCTGATGGTGCACGCTCGAGGATCAAAGAAAAAAAGAGCCTATTAAAGTCCTTAGCACCCCCATTCTGCGGAGAATGGAAAGCAGCACATCATTAGAAACATCCCCATTCTGCGGAGAATGGAAAGAAGCACATCATTAGAAACACCCCCATTCTGCGGAGAATGGAAAGCAGCACATCATTAGAAACACCCCCATTCTGCGGAGAATGGAAAGCAGCACATCATTAGAAACACCCTCATTCTGCGGAGAATGGAAAGCAGCACATCATTAGAAACACCCCCATTCTGCGGAGAATGGAAAGCAGCACATCATTAGAATTGTGCATAGCATCAGCAAGCTGAATGTGTTGGCTGAGCCACCAATGTCAGAGGCTTTAAGCTGAGAATAAGTGGCCCCGTCTGATGGTGCACGCTCGAGGATAAAAGAAGAAAAGAGCCTATTAAAGTCCTGAGCACCCCCATTCTGCGGAGAATGGAAAGCAGCACATCATTAGAATTGTGCATAGCATCAGCAAGCTGAATGTTTTGGCTGACCCACCAATGGCAGAGGCTTTAAGCTGAGAATAAGTGGCCCCGACTGATGGTGCACGCTCGAGGATAAAAGAAAAGAGCCTATTAAAGTACTGAGCACCCCCATTCTGCGGAGAATGGAAAGCAGCACATCATTAGAATTGTGCATAGCATCAGCCAGCTGAATGTGTTGGCTGAGCCACCAATATCAGAGGCTTTAAGCTGAGAATAAGTGGCCCCGTCTGATGGTGCACGATCGAGGATAAAAGAAGAAAAGAGCCTATTAAAGTCCTGAGCACCCCCATTCTGCGGAGAATGGAAAGCAGCACATCATTAGAAACACCCCCATTCTGCGGAGAATGGAAAGAAGCACATCATTAGAAACACCCCCATTCTGCGGAGAATGGAAAGCAGCACATCATTAGAAACACCCCCATTCTGCGGAGAATGGAAAGCAGCACATCATTAGAATTGTGCATAGCATCAGCAAGCTGAATGTGTTGGCTGAGCCACCAATGTCAGAGGCTTTAAGCTGAGAATAAGTGGCCCCGTCTGATGGTGCACGCTCGAGGATAAAAGAAGAAAAGAGCCTATTAAAGTCCTGTGCACCCCCATTCTGCGGAGAATGGAAAGCAGCACATCATTAGAATTGTGCATAGCATCAGCAAGCTGAATGTGTTGGTTGAGCCACCAATGGCAGAAGCTTTAAGCTGAGAACAAGTGGCCCCGTCTGATGGTGCACGCTCGAGGATAAAAGAAGAAAAGAGCCTATTAAAGTGCTGAGCTCCCCCATTCCTGCGGAGAATGGAAAGCAGCACATCATTAGAAACACCCCCATTCTGCGTAGAATGGAAAGCAGCACATCATTAGAAACACCCTCATTCTGCGGAGAATGGAAAGAAGCACATCATTAGAAACACCCCCATTCTGCGGAGAATGGAAAGCAGCACATCATTAGAAACACCCCCATTCTGCGGAGAATGGAAAGCAGCACATCATTAGAATTGTGCATAGCATCAGCCAGCTGAATGTGTTGGCTGAGCCAACAATGTCAGAGGCTTTAAGCTGAGAACAAGTGGCCCCGTCTGATGGTGCACGCTCGAGGATATAAGAAGAAAAGAGCCTATTAAAGTGCTGAGCACCCTCATTCTGCGGAGAATGGAAAGCATCATATCATTAGAATTGTGCATAGCATCATCCAGCTGAATGTGTTGGCTGAGCCACCAATGTCAGAGGCTTTAAGCTGAGAATAAGTGGCCCCGTCTGATGGTGCACGCTCGAGGATAAAAGAAGAAAAGAGCCTATTAAAGTCCTGAGCACCCCCATTCTGCGGAGAATGGAAAGCAACACATCATTAGAAACACCCCCATTCTGCGGAGAATGGAAAGCAGCACATCATTAGAAACACCCCCATTCTGCGGAGAATGGAAAGCAGCACATCATTAGAATTGTGCATAGCATCAGCAACCTGAATGTGTTGGCTGAGCCACCAATGGCAGAGGCTTTAAGCTGAGAATAAGTGGCCCCGACTGATGGTGCACGCTAGAGGATAAAAGAAGAAAAGAGCCTATTAAAGTACTGAGCACCCCCATTCTGCGGAGAATGGAAAGCAGCACATCATTAGAAACACCCCCATTCTGCGGAGAATGGAAAGCAGCACATCATTAGAATTGTGCATAGCATCAGCAAGCTGAATGTGTTGGCTGAGCCACCAATGTCAGAGGCTTTAAGCTGAGAATAAGTGGCCCCGTCTGATGGTGCACGCTCGAGGATAAAAGAAGAAAAGAGCCTACTAAAGTCCTGAGCACCCCCATTCTGCGGAGAATGGAAAGCAGCACATCATTAGAATTGTGCATAGCATCAGCAAGCTGAATGTGTTGGCTGAGCCACCAATGTCAGGGGCTTTAAGCTGAGAATAAGTGGCCCCGTCTGATGGTGCACGCTTGAGGATAAAAGAAGAAAAGAGCCTATTAAAGTCCTGAGCACCCCCATTCTGCGGAGAATGGAAAGCAGCACATCATTAGAAACACCCCCATTCTGCGGAGAATGGAAAGCAGCGCATCATTAGAAACACCCCCATTCTGCGGAGAATGGAAAGAAGCACATCATTAGAATTGTGCATATCTTCAGCCAGCTGAATGTGTTGGCTGAGCCAACAATGTCAGAGGCTTTAAGCTGAGAATAAGTGGCCCCATCTGATGGTGCACGCTCGAGGATAAAAGAAGAAAAGAGCCTATTAAAGTCCTGAGCACCCCCATTCTGCGGAGAATGGAAAGCAGCACATCATTAGAATTGTGCATAGCATCAGCAAGCTGAATGTGTTGGCTGAGCCACCAATGGCAGAGGCTTTAAGCTGAGAACAAGTGGCCCCGTCTGATGGTGCACGCTCGAGGATAAAAGAAGAAAAGAGCCTATTAAAGTCCTGAGCACCCCCATTCTGCGGAGAATGGAAAGCAGCACATCATTAGAAACACCCCCATTCTGCGGAGAATGGAAAGCAGCACATATTAGAAACGCCCCCATTCTGCGGAGAATGGAAAGCAGCACATCATTAGAATTGTGCATAGCATCAGCAAGCTGAATGTGTTGGCTGAGCCACCAATGGCAGAGGCTTTAAGCTGAGAACAAGTGGCCCCGTCTGATGGTGCACGCTCGAGAATATAAGAAGAAAAGAGCCTATTAAAGTGCTGAGCACCCTCATTCTGCGGAGAATGGAAAGCAGCACATCATTAGAAACACCCCCATTCTGCGGAGAATGGAAAGCAGCACATATTAGAAACGCCCCCATTCTGCGGAGAATGGAAAGCAGCACATCATTAGAATTGTGCATAGCATCAGCAAGCTGAATGTGTTGGCTGAGCCACCAATGGCAGAGGCTTTAAGCTGAGAACAAGTGGCCCCGTCTGATGGTGCACGCTCGAGAATATAAGAAGAAAAGAGCCTATTAAAGTGCTGAGCACCCTCATTCTGCGGAGAATGGAAAGCAGCACATCATTAGAAACACCCCCATTCTGCGGAGAATGGAAAGAAGCACATCATTAGAATTGTGCATACATTCAGCCAGCTGAATGTGTTGGCTGAGCCAACAATGTCAGAGGCTTTAAGCTGAGAATAAGTTGCCCCGTCTGATGGTGCACGCTCGAGGATCAAAGAAAAAAAGAGCCTATTAAAGTCCTTAGCACCCCCATTCTGCGGAGAATGGAAAGCAGCACATCATTAGAATTGTGCATAGCATCAGCAAGCTGAATGTGTTGGCTGAGCCACCAATGGCAGAGGCTTTAAGCTGAGAATAAGTGGCCCCGTCTGATGGTGCACGCTCGAGGATAAAAGAAGAAAAGAGCCTATTAAAGTCCTGAGCACCCCCATTCTGCGGAGAATGGAAAGCAGCACATCATTAGAAACACCCCCATTCTGCGGAGAATGGAAAGAAGCACATCATTAGAAACACCCCCATTCTGCGGAGAATGGAAAGCAGCACATCATTAGAAACACCCCCATTCTGCGGAGAATGGAAAGCAGCACATCATTAGAAACAACCTCATTCTGCAGAGAATGGAAAGCAGCACATCATTAGAAACACCCCCATTCTGCGGAGAATGGAAAGCAGCACATCATTAGAAACACCCCCATTCTGCGGAGAATGGAAAGCAGCACATCATTAGAATTGTGCATAGCATCAGCAAGCTGAATGTGTTGGCTGAGCCACCAATGGCAGAGGCTTTAAGCTGAGAACAAGTGGCCCCGTCTGATGGTGCACGCTCGAGGATAAAAGAAGAAAAGAGCCTATTAAAGTGCTGAGCACCCCCATTCTGCGGAGAATGGAAAGCAGCACATCATTAGAAACACCCCCATTCTGCGGAGAATGGAAAGCAACACATCATTAGAATTGTGCATAGCATCAGCAACCTGAATGTGTTGGCTGAGCCACCAATGGCAGAGGCTTTAAGCTGAGAACAAGTGGCCCCGTCTGATGGTGCACGCTCGAGGATAAAAGAAGAAAAGAGCCTATTAAAGTGCTGAGCACCCCCATTCTGCGGAGAATGGAAAGCAGCACATCATTACAAACACCCCCATTCTGCGGAGAATGGAAAGCAGCACATCATTAGAATTGTGCATAGCATCAGCAAGCTGAATGTGTTGGCTGAGCCACCAATGGCAGAGGCTTTAAGCTGAGAACAAGTGGCCTCGTCTGATGGTGCACGCTCGAGAATATAAGAAGAAAAGAGCCTATTAAAGTGCTGAGCACCCTCATTCTGCGGAGAATGGAAAGCAGCACATCATTAGAAACACCCCCATTCTGCGGAGAATGGAAAGCAGCACATCATTAGAAACACCCCCATTCTGCGGAGAATGGAAAGCAGCACATCATTAGAATTGTGCATAGCATCAGCAAGCTGAATGTGTTGGCTGAGCCACCAATGGCAGAGGCTTTAAGCTGAGAACAAGTGGCCCCGTCTGATGGTGCACGCTCGAGGATAAAAGAAGAAAAGAGCCTATTAAAGTGCTGAGCACCCCCATTCTGCGGAGAATGGAAAGCAGCACATCATTAGAAACACCCCCATTCTGCGGAGAATGGAAAGCAGCACATCATTAGAAACACTCCCATTCTGCGGAGAATGGAAAGCAACACATCATTAGAATTGTGCATAGCATCAGCAACCTGAATGTGTTGGCTGAGCCACCAATGGCAGAGGCTTTAAGCTGAGAATAAGTGGCCCCGTCTGATGGTGCACGCTCGAGGATAAAAGAAGAAAAGAGCCTATTAAAGTCCTGAGCACCCCCATTCTGCGGAGAATGGAAAGCAGCACATCATTAGAAACACCCCCATTCTGCGGAGAATGGAAAGCAGCACATCATTAGAATTGTGCATAGCATCAGCAAGCTGAATGTGTTGGCTGAGCCACCAATGTCAGAGGCTTTAAGCTGAGAATAAGTGGCCCCGTCTGATGGTGCACGCTCGAGGATAAAAGAAGAAAAGAGCCTACTAAAGTCCTGAGCACCCCCATTCTGCGGAGAATGGAAAGCAGCACATCATTAGAATTGTGCATAGCATCAGCAAGCTGAATGTGTTGGCTGAGCCACCAATGTCAGAGGCTTTAAGCTGAGAATAAGTGGCCCCGTCTGATGGTGCACGCTTGAGGATAAAAGAAGAAAAGAGCCTATTAAAGTCCTGAGCACCCCCATTCTGCGGAGAATGGAAAGCAGCACATCATTAGAAACACCCCCATTCTGCGGAGAATGGAAAGCAGCGCATCATTAGAAACACCCCCATTCTGCGGAGAATGGAAAGCAGCACATCATTAGAAACACCCTCATTCTGCGGAGAATGGAAAGCAGCACATCATTAGAAACACCCCCATTCTGCGGAGAATGGAAAGAAGCACATCATTAGAATTGTGCATAGCTTCAGCCAGCTGAATGTGTTGGCTGAGCCAACAATGTCAGAGGCTTTAAGCTGAGAATAAGTGGCCCCATCTGATGGTGCACGCTCGAGGATAAAAGAAGAAAAGAGCCTATTAAAGTCCTGAGCACCCCCATTCTGCGGAGAATGGAAAGCAGCACATCATTAGAATTGTGCATAGCATCAGCAAGCTGAATGTGTTGGCTGAGCCACCAATGGCAGAGGCTTTAAGCTGAGAACAAGTGGCCCCGTCTGATGGTGCACGCTCGAGGATAAAAGAAGAAAAGAGCCTATTAAAGTCCTGAGCACCCCCATTCTGCGGAGAATGGAAAGCAGCACATCATTAGAAACACCCCCATTCTGCGGAGAATGGAAAGCAGCACATCATTAGAAACACCCCCATTCTGCGGAGAATGGAAAGCAGCACATCATTAGAATTGTGCATAGCATCAGCAAGCTGAATGTGTTGGCTGAGCCACCAATGTCAGAGGCTTTAAGCTGAGAGTAAGTGGCCCCGTCTGATGGTGCACGCTCGAGGATAAAAGAAGAAAAGAGCCTATTAAAGTCCTGAGCACCCCCATTCTGCGGAGAATGGAAAGCAGCACATCATTAGAAACACCCCCATTCTGCGGAGAATGGAAAGCAGCACATATTAGAAACGCCCCCATTCTGCGGAGAATGGAAAGCAGCACATCATTAGAATTGTGCATAGCATCAGCAAGCTGAATGTGTTGGCTGAGCCACCAATGGCAGAGGCTTTAAGCTGAGAACAAGTGGCCCCGTCTGATGGTGCACGCTCGAGGATAAAAGAAGAAAAGAGCCTATTAAAGTCCTGAGCACCCCCATTCTGCGGAGAATGGAAAGCAGCACATCATTAGAAACACCCCCATTCTGCGGAGAATGGAAAACAGCACATCATTAGAATTGTGCATAGCATCAGCAAGCTGAATGTGTTGGCTGAGCCACCAATGGCAGAGGCTTTAAGCTGAGAACAAGTGGCCTCGTCTGATGGTGCACGCTCGAGAATATAAGAAGAAAAGAGCCTATTAAAGTGCTGAGCACCCTCATTCTGCGGAGAATGGAAAGCAGCACATCATTAGAAACACCCCCATTCTGCGGAGAATGGAAAGCAGCACATCATTAGAAACACCCCCATTCTGCGGAGAATGGAAAGCAGCACATCATTAGAATTGTGCATAGCATCAGCAAGCTGAATGTGTTGGCTGAGCCACCATTGGCAGAGGCTTTAAGCTGAGAACAAGTGGCCCCGTCTGATGGTGCACGCTCGAGGATAAAAGAAGAAAAGAGCCTATTAAAGTGCTGAGCACCCCCATTCTGCGGAGAATGGAAAGCAGCACATCATTAGAAACACCCGCATTCTGCGGAGAATGGAAAGCAGCACATCATTAGAAACACCCCCATTCTGCGGAGAATGGAAAGCAACACATCATTAGAATTGTGCATAGCATCAGCAACCTGAATGTGTTGGCTGAGCCACCAATGGCAGAGGCTTTAAGCTGAGAACAAGTGGCCCCGTCTGATGGTGCACGCTCGAGGATAAAAGAAGAAAAGAGCCTATTAAAGTGCTGAGCACCCCCATTCTGCGGAGAATGGAAAGCAGCACATCATTAGAAACACCCCCATTCTGCGGAGAATGGAAAACAGCACATCATTAGAATTGTGCATAGCATCAGCAAGCTGAATGTGTTGGCTGAGCCACCAATGGCAGAGGCTTTAAGCTGAGAACAAGTGGCCTCGTCTGATGGTGCACGCTCGAGAATATAAGAAGAAAAGAGCCTATTAAAGTGCTGAGCACCCTCATTCTGCGGAGAATGGAAAGCAGCACATCATTAGAAACACCCCCATTCTGCGGAGAATGGAAAGCAGCACATCATTAGAAACACCCCCATTCTGCGGAGAATGGAAAGCAGCACATCATTAGAATTGTGCATAGCATCAGCAAGCTGAATGTGTTGGCTGAGCCACCAATGGCAGAGGCTTTAAGCTGAGAACAAGTGGCCCCGTCTGATGGTGCACGCTCGAGGATAAAAGAAGAAAAGAGCCTATTAAAGTGCTGAGCACCCCCATTCTGCGGAGAATGGAAAGCAGCACATCATTAGAAACACCCCCATTCTGCGGAGAATGGAAAGCAGCACATCATTAGAAACACCCCCATTCTGCGGAGAATGGAAAGCAACACATCATTAGAATTGTGCATAGCATCAGCAACCTGAATGTGTTGGCTGAGCCACCAATGGCAGAGGCTTTAAGCTGAGAATAAGTGGCCCCGTCTGATGGTGCACGCTCGAGGATAAAAGAAGAAAAGAGCCTATTAAAGTCCTGAGCACCCCCATTCTGCGGAGAATGGAAAGCAGCACATCATTAGAAACACCCCCATTCTGCGGAGAATGGAAAGCAGCACATCATTAGAATTGTGCATAGCATCAGCAAGCTGAATGTGTTGGCTGAGCCACCAATGTCAGAGGCTTTAAGCTGAGAATAAGTGGCCCCGTCTGATGGTGCACGCTCGAGGATAAAAGAAGAAAAGAGCCTACTAAAGTCCTGAGCACCCCCATTCTGCGGAGAATGGAAAGCAGCACATCATTAGAATTGTGCATAGCATCAGCAAGCTGAATGTGTTGGCTGAGCCACCAATGTCAGAGGCTTTAAGCTGAGAATAAGTGGCCCCGTCTGATGGTGCACGCTCGAGGATAAAAGAAGAAAAGAGCCTATTAAAGTCCTGAGCACCCCCATTCTGCGGAGAATGGAAAGCAGCACATCATTACAAACACCCCCATTCTGCGGAGAATGGAAAGCAGCACATCATTAGAATTGTGCATAGCATCAGCAAGCTGAATGTGTTGGCTGAGCCACCAATGGCAGAGGCTTTAAGCTGAGAACAAGTGGCCTCGTCTGATGGTGCACGCTCGAGAATATAAGAAGAAAAGAGCCTATTAAAGTGCTGAGCACCCTCATTCTGCGGAGAATGGAAAGCAGCACATCATTAGAAACACCCCCATTCTGCGGAGAATGGAAAGCAGCACATCATTAGAAACACCCCCATTCTGCGCAGAATGGAAAGCAGCACATCATTAGAAACACTCCCATTCTGCGGAGAATGGAAAGCAACACATCATTAGAATTGTGCATAGCATCAGCAACCTGAATGTGTTGGCTGAGCCACCAATGGCAGAGGCTTTAAGCTGAGAATAAGTGGCCCCGTCTGATGGTGCACGCTCGAGGATAAAAGAAGAAAAGAGCCTATTAAAGTCCTGAGCACCCCCATTCTGCGGAGAATGGAAAGCAGCACATCATTAGAAACACCCCCATTCTGCGGAGAATGGAAAGCAGCACATCATTAGAATTGTGCATAGCATCAGCAAGCTGAATGTGTTGGCTGAGCCACCAATGTCAGAGGCTTTAAGCTGAGAATAAGTGGCCCCGTCTGATGGTGCACGCTCGAGGATAAAAGAAGAAAAGAGCCTACTAAAGTCCTGAGCACCCCCATTCTGCGGAGATTGGAAAGCAGCACATCATT
Source organism: Aquarana catesbeiana (assembly GCF_042186555.1). Classification (NCBI taxonomy): domain Eukaryota; kingdom Metazoa; phylum Chordata; class Amphibia; order Anura; family Ranidae; genus Aquarana; species Aquarana catesbeiana. The sequence goes on along the minus strand of NC_133336.1, from coordinate 59,080,381 downwards.
AGAATTGTGCATAGCATCAGCAAGCTGAATGTGTTGGCTGAGCCACCAATGTCAGAGGCTTTAAGCTGAGAATAAGTGGCCCCGTCTGATGGTGCACGCTTGAGGATAAAAGAAGAAAAGAGCCTATTAAAGTCCTGAGCACCCCCATTCTGCGGAGAATGGAAAGCAGCACATCATTAGAAACACCCCCATTCTGCGGAGAATGGAAAGCAGCGCATCATTAGAAACAACCCCATTCTGCGGAGAATGGAAAGCAGCACATCATTAGAAACACCCTCATTCTGCGGAGAATGGAAAGCAGCACATCATTAGAAACACCCCCATTCTGCGGAGAATGGAAAGAAGCACATCATTAGAATTGTGCATAGCTTCAGCCAGCTGAATGTGTTGGCTGAGCCAACAATGTCAGAGGCTTTAAGCTGAGAATAAGTGGCCCCATCTGATGGTGCACGCTCGAGGATAAAAGAAGAAAAGAGCCTATTAAAGTCCTGACCACCCCCATTCTGCGGAGAATGGAAAGCAGCACATCATTAGAATTGTGCATAGCATCAGCAAGCTGAATGTGTCGGCTGAGCCACCAATGGCAGAGGCTTTAAGCTGAGAACAAGTGGCCCCGTCTGATGGTGCACGCTCGAGGATAAAAGAAGAAAAGAGCCTATTAAAGTCCTGAGCACCCCCATTCTGCGGAGAATGGAAAGCAGCACATCATTAGAAACACCCCCATTCTGCGGAGAATGGAAAGCAGCACATCATTAGAAACACCCCCATTCTGCGGAGAATGGAAAGCAGCACATCATTAGAATTGTGCATAGCATCAGCAAGCTGAATGTGTTGGCTGAGCCACCAATGTCAGAGGCTTTAAGCTGAGAATAAGTGGCCCCGTCTGATGGTGCACGCTCGAGGATAAAAGAAGAAAAGAGCCTATTAAAGTCCTGAGCACCCCCATTCTGCGGAGAATGGAAAGCAGCACATCATTAGAAACACCCCCATTCTGCGGAGAATGGAAAGCAGCACATATTAGAAACGCCCCCATTCTGCGGAGAATGGAAAGCAGCACATCATTAGAATTGTGCATAGCATCAGCAAGCTGAATGTGTTGGCTGAGCCACCAATGGCAGAGGCTTTAAGCTGAGAACAAGTGGCCCCGTCTGATGGTGCACGCTCGAGGATAAAAGAAGAAAAGAGCCTATTAAAGTCCTGAGCACCCCCATTCTGCGGAGAATGGAAAGCAGCACATCATTAGAAACACCCCCATTCTGCGGAGAATGGAAAACAGCACATCATTAGAATTGTGCATAGCATCAGCAAGCTGAATGTGTTGGCTGAGCCACCAATGGCAGAGGCTTTAAGCTGAGAACAAGTGGCCTCGTCTGATGGTGCACGCTCGAGAATATAAGAAGAAAAGAGCCTATTAAAGTGCTGAGCACCCTCATTCTGCGGAGAATGGAAAGCAGCACATCATTAGAAACACCCCCATTCTGCGGAGAATGGAAAGCAGCACATCATTAAAAACACCCCCATTCTGCGGAGAATGGAAAGCAGCACATCATTAGAATTGTGCATAGCATCAGCAAGCTGAATGTGTTGGCTGAGCCACCAATGGCAGAGGCTTTAAGCTGAGAACAAGTGGCCCCGTCTGATGGTGCACGCTCGAGGATAAAAGAAGAAAAGAGCCTATTAAAGTGCTGAGCACCCCCATTCTGCGGAGAATGGAAAGCAGCACATCATTAGAAACACCCCCATTCTGCGGAGAATGGAAAGCAGCACATCATTAGAAACACCCCCATTCTGCGGAGAATGGAAAGCAACACATCATTAGAATTGTGCATAGCATCAGCAACCTGAATGTGTTGGCTGAGCCACCAATGGCAGAGGCTTTAAGCTGAGAACAAGTGGCCCCGTCTGATGGTGCACGCTCGAGGATAAAAGAAGAAAAGAGCCTATTAAAGTGCTGAGCACCCCCATTCTGCGGAGAATGGAAAGCAGCACATCATTACAAACACCCCCATTCTGCGGAGAATGGAAAGCAGCACATCATTAGAATTGTGCATAGCATCAGCAAGCTGAATGTGTTGGCTGAGCCACCAATGGCAGAGGCTTTAAGCTGAGAACAAGTGGCCTCGTCTGATGGTGCACGCTCGAGAATATAAGAAGAAAAGAGCCTATTAAAGTGCTGAGCACCCTCATTCTGCGGAGAATGGAAAGCAGCACATCATTAGAAACACCCCCATTCTGCGGAGAATGGAAAGCAGCACATCATTAGAAACACCCCCATTCTGCGGAGAATGGAAAGCAGCACATCATTAGAATTGTGCATAGCATCAGCAAGCTGAATGTGTTGGCTGAGCCACCAATGGCAGAGGCTTTAAGCTGAGAACAAGTGGCCCCGTCTGATGGTGCACGCTCGAGGATAAAAGAAGAAAAGAGCCTATTAAAGTGCTGAGCACCCCCATTCTGCGGAGAATGGAAAGCAGCACATCATTAGTAACACCCCCATTCTGCGGAGAATGGAAAGCAGCACATCATTAGAAACACTCCCATTCTGCGGAGAATGGAAAGCAACACATCATTAGAATTGTGCATAGCATCAGCAACCTGAATGTGTTGGCTGAGCCACCAATGGCAGAGGCTTTAAGCTGAGAATAAGTGGCCCCGTCTGATGGTGCACGCTCGAGGATAAAAGAAGAAAAGAGCCTATTAAAGTCCTGAGCACCCCCATTCTGCGGAGAATGGAAAGCAGCACATCATTAGAAACACCCCCATTCTGCGGAGAATGGAAAGCAGCACATCATTAGAATTGTGCATAGCATCAGCAAGCTGAATGTGTTGGCTGAGCCACCAATGTCAGAGGCTTTAAGCTGAGAATAAGTGGCCCCGTCTGATGGTGCACGCTCGAGGATAAAAGAAGAAAAGAGCCTACTAAAGTCCTGAGCACCCCCATTCTGCGGAGAATGGAAAGCAGCACATCATTAGAATTGTGCATAGCATCAGCAAGCTGAATGTGTTGGCTGAGCCACCAATGTCAGAGGCTTTAAGCTGAGAATAAGTGGCCCCGTCTGATGGTGCACGCTTGAGGATAAAAGAAGAAAAGAGCCTATTAAAGTCCTGAGCACCCCCATTCTGCGGAGAATGGAAAGCAGCACATCATTAGAAACACCCCCATTCTGCGGAGAATGGAAAGCAGCGCATCATTAGAAACACCCCCATTCTGCGGAGAATGGAAAGCAGCACATCATTAGAAACACCCCCATTCTGCGGAGAATGGAAAGCAGCGCATCATTAGAAACACTCCCATTCTGCGGAGAATGGAAAGAAGCACATCATTAGAATTGTGCATAGCTTCAGCCAGCTTAATGTGTTGGCTGAGCCAACAATGTCAGAGGCTTTAAGCTGAGAATAAGTGGCCCCATCTGATGGTGCACGCTCGAGGATAAAAGAAGAAAAGAGCCTATTAAAGTCCTGAGCACCCCCATTCTGCGGAGAATGGAAAGCAGCACATCATTAGAATTGTGCATAGCATCAGCAAGCTGAATGTGTTGGCTGAGCCACCAATGGCAGAGGCTTTAAGCTGAGAACAAGTGGCCCCGTCTGATGGTGCACGCTCGAGGATAAAAGAAGAAAAGAGCCTATTAAAGTCCTGAGCACCCCCATTCTGCGGAGAATGGAAAGCAGCACATCATTAGAAACACCCCCATTCTGCGGAGAATGGAAAGCAGCACATATTAGAAACGCCCCCATTCTGCGGAGAATGGAAAGCAGCACATCATTAGAATTGTGCATAGCATCAGCAAGCTGAATGTGTTGGCTGAGCCACCAATGGCAGAGGCTTTAAGCTGAGAACAAGTGGCCCCGTCTGATGGTGCACGCTCGAGAATATAAGAAGAAAAGAGCCTATTAAAGTGCTGAGCACCCTCATTCTGCGGAGAATGGAAAGCAGCACATCATTAGAAACACCCCCATTCTGCGGAGAATGGAAAGAAGCACATCATTAGAATTGTGCATACATTCAGCCAGCTGAATGTGTTGGCTGAGCCAACAATGTCAGAGGCTTTAAGCTGAGAATAAGTTGCCCCGTCTGATGGTGCACGCTCGAGGATCAAAGAAAAAAAGAGCCTATTAAAGTCCTTAGCACCCCCATTCTGCGGAGAATGGAAAGCAGCACATCATTAGAATTGTGCATAGCATCAGCAAGCTGAATGTGTTGGCTGAGCCACCAATGGCAGAGGCTTTAAGCTGAGAATAAGTGGCCCCGTCTGATGGTGCACGCTCGAGGATAAAAGAAGAAAAGAGCCTATTAAAGTCCTGAGCACCCCCATTCTGCGGAGAATGGAAAGCAGCACATCATTAGAAACATCCCCATTCTGCGGAGAATGGAAAGCAGCACATCATTAGAAACACCCTCATTCTGCGGAGAATGGAAAGCAGCACATCATTAGAAACACCCCCATTCTGCGGAGAATGGAAAGCAGCACATCATTAGAATTGTGCATAGCATCAGCAAGCTGAATGTGTTGGCTGAGCCACCAATGTCAGAGGCTTTAAGCTGAGAATAAGTGGCCCCGTCTGATGGTGCACGCTCGAGGATAAAAGAAGAAAAGAGCCTATTAAAGTCCTGAGCACCCCCATTCTGCGGAGAATGGAAAGCAGCACATCATTAGAATTGTGCATAGCATCAGCAAGCTGAATGTTTTGGCTGACCCACCAATGGCAGAGGCTTTAAGCTGAGAATAAGTGGCCCCGACTGATGGTGCACGCTCGAGGATAAAAGAAGAAAAGAGCCTATTAAAGTACTGAGCACCCCCATTCTGCGGAGAATGGAAAGCAGCACATCATTAGAATTGTGCATAGCATCAGCCAGCTGAATGTGTTGGCTGAGCCACCAATGTCAGAGGCTTTAAGCTGAGAATAAGTGGCCCCGTCTGATGGTGCACGCTCGAGGATAAAAGAAGAAAAGAGCCTATTAAAGTCCTGAGCACCCCCATTCTGCGGAGAATGGAAAGCAGCACATCATTAGAAACACCCCCATTCTGCGGAGAATGGAAAGAAGCACATCATTAGAAACACCCCCATTCTGCGGAGAATGGAAAGCAGCACATCATTAGAAACACCCCCATTCTGCGGAGAATGGAAAGCAGCACATCATTAGAATTGTGCATAGCATCAGCAAGCTGAATGTGTTGGCTGAGCCACCAATGTCAGAGGCTTTAAGCTGAGAATAAGTGGCCCCGTCTGATGGTGCACGCTCGAGGATAAAAGAAGAAAAGAGCCTATTAAAGTCCTGTGCACCCCCATTCTGCGGAGAATGGAAAGCAGCACATCATTAGAATTGTGCATAGCATCAGCAAGCTGAATGTGTTGGTTGAGCCACCAATGGCATAAGCTTTAAGCTGAGAATAAGTGGCCCCGTCTGATGGTGCACGCTCGAGGATAAAAGAAGAAAAGAGCCTATTAAAGTGCTGAGCTCCCCCATTCTGCGGAGAATGGAAAGCAGCACATCATTAGAAACACCCCCATTCTGCGTAGAATGGAAAGCAGCACATCATTAGAAACACCCTCATTCTGCGGAGAATGGAAAGAAGCACATCATTAGAAACACCCCCATTCTGCGGAGAATGGAAAGCAGCACATCATTAGAAACACCCCCATTCTGCGGAGAATGGAAAGCAGCACATCATTAGAATTGTGCATAGCATCAGCCAGCTGAATGTGTTGGCTGAGCCAACAATGTCAGAGGCTTTAAGCTGAGAACAAGTGGCCCCGTCTGATGGTGCACGCTCGAGGATAAAAGAAGAAAAGAGCCTATTAAAGTCCTGAGCACCCCCATTCTGTCGAGAATGGAAAGCAACACATCATTAGAAACACCCCCATTCTGCGGAGAATGGAAAGCAGCACATCATTAGAAACACCCCCATTCTGCGGAGAATGGAAAGCAGCACATCATTAGAATTGTGCATAGCATCAGCAACCTGAATGTGTTGGCTGAGCCACCAATGGCAGAGGCTTTAAGCTGAGAATAAGTGGCCCCGTCTGATGGTGCACGCTCGAGGATAAAAGAAGAAAAGAGCCTATTAAAGTCCTGAGCACCCCCATTCTGCGGAGAATGGAAAGCAGCACATCATTAGAAACACCCCCATTCTGCGGAGAATGGAAAGCAGCACATATTAGAAACGCCCCCATTCTGCAGAGAATGGAAAGCAGCACATCATTAGAATTGTGCATAGCATCAGCAAGCTGAATGTGTTGGCTGAGCCACCAATGGCAGAGGCTTTAAGCTGAGAACAAGTGGCCCCGTCTGATGGTGCACGCTCGAGGATAAAAGAAGAAAAGAGCCTATTAAAGTCCTGAGCACCCCCATTCTGCGGAGAATGGAAAGCAGCACATCATTAGAAACACCCCCATTCTGCGGAGAATGGAAAACAGCACATCATTAGAATTGTGCATAGCATCAGCAAGCTGAATGTGTTGGCTGAGCCACCAATGGCAGAGGCTTTAAGCTGAGAACAAGTGGCCTCATCTGATGGTGCACGCTCGAGAATATAAGAAGAAAAGAGCCTATTAAAGTGCTGAGCACCCTCATTCAGCCGAGAATGGAAAGCAGCACATCATTAGAAACACCCCCATTCTGCGGAGAATGGAAAGCAGCACATCATTAGAAACACCCCCATTCTGCGGAGAATGGAAAGCAGCACATCATTAGAATTGTTCATAGCATCAGCAAGCTGAATGTGTTGGCTGAGCCACCAATGGCAGAGGCTTTAAGCTGAGAACAAGTGGCCCCGTCTGATGGTGCACGCTCGAGGATAAAAGAAGAAAAGAGCCTATTAAAGTCCTGAGCACCCCAATTCTGCGGAGAATGGAAAGCAGCACATCATTAGAAACACCCCCATTCTGCGGAGAATGGAAAGCAGCACATCATTAGAATTGTGCATAGCATCAGCAAGCTGAATGTGTTGGCTGAGCCACCAATGGCAGAGGCTTTAAGCTGAGAACAAGTGGCCTCGTCTGATGGTGCACGCTCGAGAATATAAGAAGAAAAGAGCCTATTAAAGTGCTGAGCACCCTCATTCTGCGGAGAATGGAAAGCAGCACATCATTAGAAACACCCCCATTCTGCGGAGAATGGAAAGCAGCACATCATTAGAAACACCCCCATTCTGCGGAGAATGGAAAGCAGCACATCATTAGAATTGTGCATAGCATCAGCAAGCTGAATGTGTTGGCTGAGCCACCAATGGCAGAGGCTTTAAGCTGAGAACAAGTGGCCCCGTCTGATGGTGCACGCTCGAGGATAAAAGAAGAAAAGAGCCTATTAAAGTCCTGAGCACCCCAATTCTGCGGAGAATGGAAAGCAGCACATCATTAGAAACACCCCCATTCTGCGGAGAATGGAAAGCAGCACATCATTAGAATTGTGCATAGCATCAGCAAGCTGAATGTGTTGGCTGAGCCACCAATGTCAGAGGCTTTAAGCTGAGAATAAGTGGCCCCGTCTGATGGTGCACGCTCGAGGATAAAAGAAGAAAAGAGCCTACTAAAGTCCTGAGCACCCCCATTCTGCGGAGAATGGAAAGCAGCACATCATTAGAATTGTGCATAGCATCAGCAAGCTGAATGTGTTGGCTGAGCCACCAATGTCAGAGGCTTTAAGCTGAGAATAAGTGGCCCCGTCTGATGGTGCACGCTTGAGGATAAAAGAAGAAAAGAGCCTATTAAAGTCCTGAGCACCCCCATTCTGCGGAGAATGGAAAGCAGCACATCATTAGAAACACCCCCATTCTGCGGAGAATGGAAAGCAACGCATCATTAGAAACACCCCCATTCTGCGGAGAATGGAAAGCAGCACATCATTAGAAACACCCTCATTCTGCGGAGAATGGAAAGCAGCACATCATTAGAAACACCCCCATTCTGCGGAGAATGGAAAGAAGCACATCATTAGAATTGTGCATAGCTTCAGCCAGCTGAATGTGTTGGCTGAGCCAACAATGTCAGAGGCTTTAAGCTGAGAATAAGTGGCCCCATCTGATGGTGCACGCTCGAGGATAAAAGAAGAAAAGAGCCTATTAAAGTCCTGAGCACCCCCATTCTGCGGAGAATGGAAAGCAGCACATCATTAGAATTGTGCATAGCATCAGCAAGCTGAATGTGTTGGCTGAGCCACCAATGGCAGAGGCTTTAAGCTGAGAACAAGTGGCCCCGTCTGATGGTGCACGCTCGAGGATAAAAGAAGAAAAGAGCCTATTAAAGTCCTGAGCACCCCCATTCTGCGGACAATGGAAAGCAGCACATCATTAGAAACACCCCCATTCTGCGGAGAATGGAAAGCAGCACATCATTAGAAACACCCCCATTCTGCGGAGAATGGAAAGCAGCACATCATTAGAATTGTGCATAGCATCAGCAAGCTGAATGTGTTGGCTGAGCCACCAACGTCAGAGGCTTTAAGCTGAGAATAAGTGGCCCCGTCTGATGGTGCACGCTCGAGGATAAAAGAAGAAAAGAGCCTATTAAAGTCCTGAGCACCCCCATTCTGCGGAGAATGGAAAGCAGCACATCATTAGAAACACCCCCATTCTGCGGAGAATGGAAAGCAGCACATATTAGAAACGCCCCCATTCTGCGGAGAATGGAAAGCAGCACATCATTAGAATTGTGCATAGCATCAGCAAGCTGAATGTGTTGGCTGAGCCACCAATGGCAGAGGCTTTAAGCTGAGAACAAGTGGCCCCGTCTGATGGTGCACGCTCGAGGATAAAAGAAGAAAAGAGCCTATTAAAGTCCTGAGCACCCCCATTCTGCGGAGAATGGAAAGCAGCATATCATTAGAAACACCCCCATTCTGCGGAGAATGGAAAACAGCACATCATTAGAATTGTGCATAGCATCAGCAAGCTGAATGTGTTGGCTGAGCCACCAATGGCAGAGGCTTTAAGCTGAGAACAAGTGGCCACGTCTGATGGTGCACGCTCGAGGATAAAAGAAGAAAAGAGCCTATTAAAGTGCTGAGCACCCCCATTCTGCGGAGAATGGAAAGTAGCACATCATTAGAAACACCCCCATTCTGCGGAGAATGGAAAACAGCACATCATTAGAATTGTGCATAGCATCAGCAAGCTGAATGTGTTGGCTGAGCCACCAATGGCAGAGGCTTTAAGCTGAGAACAAGTGGCCTCGTCTGATGGTGCACGCTCGAGAATATAAGAAGAAAAGAGCCTATTAAAGTCCTGAGCACCCCCATTCTGCGGAGAATGGAAAGCAGCACATCATTAGAAACACCCCCATTCTGCGGAGAATGGAAAGCAGCACATCATTAGAATTGTGCATAGCATCAGCAAGCTGAATGTGTTGGCTGAGCCACCAATGGCAGAGGCTTTAAGCTGAGAACAAGTGGCCCCGTCTGATGGTGCACGCTCGAGGATAAAAGAAGAAAAGAGCCTATTAAAGTGCTGAGCACCCCCATTCTGCGGAGAATGGAAAGCAGCACATCATTAGAAACACCCCCATTCTGCGGAGAATGGAAAGCAGCACATCATTAGAAACACCCCCATTCTGCGGAGAATGGAAAGCAACACATCATTAGAATTGTGCATAGCATCAGCAACCTGAATGTGTTGGCTGAGCCACCAATGGCAGAGGCTTTAAGCTGAGAATAAGTGGCCCCGTCTGATGGTGCACGCTCGAGGATAAAAGAAGAAAAGAGCCTATTAAAGTGCTGAGCACCCCCATTCTGCGGAGAATGGAAAGCAGCACATCATTACAAACACCCCCATTCTGCGGAGAATGGAAAGCAGCACATCATTAGAATTGTGCATAGCATCAGCAAGCTGAATGTGTTGGCCGAGCCACCAATGGCAGAGGCTTTAAGCTGAGAACAAGTGGCCTCGTCTGATGGTGCACGCTCGAGAATATAAGAAGAAAAGAGCCTATTAAAGTGCTGAGCACCCTCATTCTGCGGAGAATGGAAAGCAGCACATCATTAGAAACACCCCCATTCTGCGGAGAATGGAAAGCAGCACATCATTAGAAACACCCCCATTCTGCGGAGAATGGAAAGCAGCACATCATTAGAATTGTGCATAGCATCAGCAAGCTGAATGTGTTGGCTGAGCCACCAATGGCAGAGGCTTTAAGCTGAGAACAAGTGGCCCCGTCTGATGGTGCACGCTCGAGGATAAAAGAAGAAAAGAGCCTATTAAAGTCCTGAGCACCCCCATTCTGCGGAGAATGGAAAGCAGCACATCATTAGAAACACCCCCATTCTGCGGAGAATGGAAAGCAGCACATCATTAGAATTGTGCATAGCATCAGCAAGCTGAATGTGTTGGCTGAGCCACCAATGTCAGAGGCTTTAAGCTGAGAATAAGTGGCCCCGTCTGATGGTGCACGCTCGAGGATAAAAGAAGAAAAGAGCCTACTAAAGTCCTGAGCACCCCCATTCTGCGGAGAATGGAAAGCAGCACATCATTAGAATTGTGCATAGCATCAGCAAGCTGAATGTGTTGGCTGAGCCACCAATGTCAGAGGCTTTAAGCTGAGAATAAGTGGCCCCGTCTGATGGTGCACGCTTGAGGATAAAAGAAGAAAAGAGCCTATTAAAGTCCTGAGCACCCCCATTCTGCGGAGAATGGAAAGCAGCACATCATTAGAAACACCCCCATTCTGCGGAGAATGGAAAGCAGCGCATCATTAGAAACACCCCCATTCTGCGGAGAATGGAAAGCAGCACATCATTAGAAACACCCTCATTCTGCGGAGAATGGAAAGCAGCACATCATTAGAAACACCCCCATTCTGCGGAGAATGGAAAGAAGCACATCATTAGAATTGTGCATAGCTTCAGCCAGCTGAATGTGTTGGCTGAGCCAACAATGTCAGAGGCTTTAAGCTGAGAATAAGTGGCCCCATCTGATGGTGCACGCTCGAGGATAAAAGAAGAAAAGAGCCTATTAAAGTCCTGAGCACCCCCATTCTGCGGAGAATGGAAAGCAGCACATCATTAGAATTGTGCATAGCATCAGCAAGCTGAATGTGTTGGCTGAGCCACCAATGGCAGAGGCTTTAAGCTGAGAACAAGTGGCCCCGTCTGATGGTGCACGCTCGAGGATAAAAGAAGAAAAGAGCCTATTAAAGTCCTGAGCACCCCCATTCTGCGGAGAATGGAAAGCAGCACATCATTAGAAACACCCCCATTCTGCGGAGAATGGAAAGCAGCACATATTAGAAACGCCCCCATTCTGCGGAGAATGGAAAGCAGCACATCATTAGAATTGTGCATAGCATCAGCAAGCTGAATGTGTTGGCTGAGCCACCAATGGCAGAGGCTTTAAGCTGAGAACAAGTGGCCCCGTCTGATGGTGCACGCTCGAGAATATAAGAAGAAAAGAGCCTATTAAAGTGCTGAGCACCCTCATTCTGCGGAGAATGGAAAGCAGCACATCATTAGAAACACCCCCATTCTGCGGAGAATGGAAAGAAGCACATCATTAGAATTGTGCATACATTCAGCCAGCTGAATGTGTTGGCTGAGCCAACAATGTCAGAGGCTTTAAGCTGAGAATAAGTTGCCCCGTCTGATGGTGCACGCTCGAGGATCAAAGAAAAAAAGAGCCTATTAAAGTCCTTAGCACCCCCATTCTGCGGAGAATGGAAAGCAGCACATCATTAGAATTGTGCATAGCATCAGCAAGCTGAATGTGTTGGCTGAGCCACCAATGGCAGAGGCTTTAAGCTGAGAATAAGTGGCCCCGTCTGATGGTGCACGCTCGAGGATAAAAGAAGAAAAGAGCCTATTAAAGTCCTGAGCACCCCCATTCTGCGGAGAATGGAAAGCAGCACATCATTAGAAACATCCCCATTCTGCGGAGAATGGAAAGAAGCACATCATTAGAAACACCCCCATTCTGCGGAGAATGGAAAGCAGCACATCATTAGAAACACCCCCATTCTGCGGAGAATGGAAAGCAGCACATCATTAGAAACACCCTCATTCTGCGGAGAATGGAAAGCAGCACATCATTAGAAACACCCCCATTCTGCGGAGAATGGAAAGCAGCACATCATTAGAATTGTGCATAGCATCAGCAAGCTGAATGTGTTGGCTGAGCCACCAATGTCAGAGGCTTTAAGCTGAGAATAAGTGGCCCCGTCTGGTGGTGCACGCTCGAGGATAAAAGAAGAAAAGAGCCTATTAAAGTCCTGAGCACCCCCATTCTGCGGAGAATGGAAAGCAGCACATCATTAGAATTGTGCATAGCATCAGCAAGCTGAATGTTTTGGCTGACCCACCAATGGCAGAGGCTTTAAGCTGAGAATAAGTGGCCCCGACTGATGGTGCACGCTCGAGGATAAAAGAAGAAAAGAGCCTATTAAAGTACTGAGCACCCCCATTCTGCGGAGAATGGAAAGCAGCACATCATTAGAATTGTGCATAGCATCAGCCAGCTGAATGTGTTGGCTGAGCCACCAATGTCAGAGGCTTTAAGCTGAGAATAAGTGGCCCCGTCTGATGGTGCACGCTCGAGGATAAAAGAAGAAAAGAGCCTATTAAAGTCCTGAGCACCCCCATTCTGCGGAGAATGGAAAGCAGCACATCATTAGAAACACCCCCATTCTGCGGAGAATGGAAAGAAGCACATCATTAGAAACACCCCCATTCTGCGGAGAATGGAAAGCAGCACATCATTAGAAACACCCCCATTCTGCAGAGAATGGAAAGCAGCACATCATTAGAATTGTGCATAGCATCAGCAAGCTGAATGTGTTGGCTGAGCCACCAATGTCAGAGGCTTTAAGCTGAGAATAAGTGGCCCCGTCTGATGGTGCACGCTCGAGGATAAAAGAAGAAAAGAGCCTATTAAAGTCCTGTGCACCCCCATTCTGCGGAGAATGGAAAGCAGCACATCATTAGAATTGTGCATAGCATCAGCAAGCTGAATGTGTTGGTTGAGCCACCAATGGCAGAAGCTTTAAGCTGAGAATAAGTGGCCCCGTCTGATGGTGCACGCTCGAGGATAAAAGAAGAAAAGAGCCTATTAAAGTGCTGAGCTCCCCCATTCTGCGGAGAATGGAAAGCAGCACATCATTAGAAACACCCCCATTCTGCGTAGAATGGAAAGCAGCACATCATTAGAAACACCCTCATTCTGCGGAGAATGGAAAGAAGCACATCATTAGAAACACCCCCATTCTGCGGAGAATGGAAAGCAGCACATCATTAGAAACACCCCCATTCTGCGGAGAATGGAAAGCAGCACATCATTAGAATTGTGCATAGCATCAGCCAGCTGAATGTGTTGGCTGAGCCAACAATGTCAGAGGCTTTAAGCTGAGAACAAGTGGCCCCGTCTGATGGTGCACGCTCGAGGATATAAGAAGAAAAGAGCCTATTAAAGTGCTGAGCACCCTCATTCTGCGGAGAATGGAAAGCAGCATATCATTAGAATTGTGCATAGCATCATCCAGCTGAATGTGTTGGCTGAGCCACCAATGTCAGAGGCTTTAAGCTGAGAATAAGTGGCCCCGTCTGATGGTGCACGCTCGAGGATAAAAGAAGAAAAGAGCCTATTAAAGTCCTGAGCACCCCCATTCTGCGGAGAATGGAAAGCAACACATCATTAGAAACACCCCCATTCTGCGGAGAATGGAAAGCAGCACATCATTAGAAACACCCCCATTCTGCGGAGAATGGAAAGCAGCACATCATTAGAATTGTGCATAGCATCAGCAACCTGAATGTGTTGGCTGAGCCACCAATGGCAGAGGCTTTAAGCTGAGAATAAGTGGCCCCGACTGATGGTGCACGCTCGAGGATAAAAGAAGAAAAGAGCCTATTAAAGTACTGAGCACCCCCATTCTGCGGAGAATGGAAAGCAGCATATCATTAGAATTGTGCATAGCATCAGCCAGCTGAATGTGTTGGCTGAGCCACCAATGTCAGAGGCTTTAAGCTGAGAATAAGTGGCCCCGTCTGATGGTGCACGCTCGAGGATAAAAGAAGAAAAGAGCCTATTAAAGTCCTGAGCACCCCCATTCTGCGGAGAATGGAAAGCAGCACATCATTAGAAACACCCCCATTCTGCGGAGAATGGAAAGCAGCACATATTAGAAACGCCCCCATTCTGCGGAGAATGGAAAGCAGCACATCATTAGAATTGTGCATAGCATCAGCAAGCTGAATGTGTTGGCTGAGCCACCAATGGCAGAGGCTTTAAGCTGAGAACAAGTGGCCCCGTCTGATGGTGCACGCTCGAGGATAAAAGAAGAAAAGAGCCTATTAAAGTCCTGAGCACCCCCATTCTGCGGAGAATGGAAAGCAGCACATCATTACAAACACCCCCATTCTGCGGAGAATGGAAAACAGCACATCATTAGAATTGTGCATAGCATCAGCAAGCTGAATGTGTTGGCTGAGCCACCAATGGCAGAGGCTTTAAGCTGAGAACAAGTGGCCTCATCTGATGGTGCACGCTCGAGAATATAAGAAGAAAAGAGCCTATTAAAGTGCTGAGCACCCTCATTCTGCGGAGAATGGAAAGCAGCACATCATTAGAAACACCCCCATTCTGCGGAGAATGGAAAGCAGCACATCATTAGAAACACCCCCATTCTGCGGAGAATGGAAAGCAGCACATCATTAGAATTGTTCATAGCATCAGCAAGCTGAATGTGTTGGCTGAGCCACCAATGGCAGAGGCTTTAAGCTGAGAACAAGTGGCCCCGTCTGATGGTGCACGCTCGAGGATAAAAGAAGAAAAGAGCCTATTAAAGTGCTGAGCACCCCCATTCTGCGGAGAATGGAAAGCAGCACATCATTAGAAACACCCCCATTCTGCGGAGAATGGAAAGCAGCACATCATTAGAAACACCCCCATTCTGCGGAGAATGGAAAGCAACACATCATTAGAATTGTGCATAGCATCAGCAACCTGAATGTGTTGGCTGAGCCACCAATGGCAGAGGCTTTAAGCTGAGAATAAGTGGCCCCGTCTGATGGTGCACGCTCGAGGATAAAAGAAGAAAAGAGCCTATTAAAGTGCTGAGCACCCCCATTCTGCGGAGAATGGAAAGCAGCACATCATTAGAAACACCCCCATTCTGCGGAGAATGGAAAGCAACACATCATTAGAATTGTGCATAGCATCAGCAATCTGAATGTGTTGGCTGAGCCACCAATGGCAGAGGCTTTAAGCTGAGAACAAGTGGCCCCGTCTGATGGTGCACGCTCGAGGATAAAAGAAGAAAAGAGCCTATTAAAGTGCTGAGCACCCCCATTCTGCGGAGAATGGAAAGCAGCACATCATTACAAACACCCCCATTCTGCGGAGAATGGAAAGCAGCACATCATTAGAATTGTGCATAGCATCAGCAAGCTGAATGTGTTGGCTGAGCCACCAATGGCAGAGGCTTTAAGCTGAGAACAAGTGGCCTCGTCTGATGGTGCACGCTCGAGAATATAAGAAGAAAAGAGCCTATTAAAGTGCTGAGCACCCTCATTCTGCGGAGAATGGAAAGCAGCACATCATTAGAAACACCCCCATTCTGCGGAGAATGGAAAGCAGCACATCATTAGAAACACCCCCATTCTGCGGAGAATGGAAAGCAGCACATCATTAGAATTGTGCATAGCATCAGCAAGCTGAATGTGTTGGCTGAGCCACCAATGGCAGAGGCTTTAAGCTGAGAACAAGTGGCCCCGTCTGATGGTGCACGCTCGAGGATAAAAGAAGAAAAGAGCCTATTAAAGTGCTGAGCACCCCCATTCTGCGGAGAATGGAAAGCAGCACATCATTAGAAACACCCCCATTCTGCGGAGAATGGAAAGCAGCACATCATTAGAAACACTCCCATTCTGCGGAGAATGGAAAGCAACACATCATTAGAATTGTGCATAGCATCAGCAACCTGAATGTGTTGGCTGAGCCACCAATGGCAGAGGCTTTAAGCTGAGAATAAGTGGCCCCGTCTGATGGTGCACGCTCGAGGATAAAAGAAGAAAAGAGCCTATTAAAGTCCTGAGCACCCCCATTCTGCGGAGAATGGAAAGCAGCACATCATTAGAAACACCCCCATTCTGCGGAGAATGGAAAGCAGTACATCATTAGAATTGTGCATAGCATCAGCAAGCTGAATGTGTTGGCTGAGCCACCAATGTCAGAGGCTTTAAGCTGAGAATAAGTGGCCCCGTCTGATGGTGCACGCTCGAGGATAAAAGAAGAAAAGAGCCTACTAAAGTCCTGAGCACCCCCATTCTGCGGAGAATGGAAAGCAGCACATCATTAGAATTGTGCATAGCATCAGCAAGCTGAATGTGTTGGCTGAGCCACCAATGTCAGAGGCTTTAAGCTGAGAATAAGTGGCCCCGTCTGATGGTGCACGCTTGAGGATAAAAGAAGAAAAGAGCCTATTAAAGTCCTGAGCACCCCCATTCTGCGGAGAATGGAAAGCAGCACATCATTAGAAACACCCCCATTCTGCGGAGAATGGAAAGCAGCGCATCATTAGAAACACCCCCATTCTGCGGAGAATGGAAAGCAGCACATCATTAGAAACACCCTCATTCTGCGGAGAATGGAAAGCAGCACATCATTAGAAACACCCCCATTCTGCGGAGAATGGAAAGAAGCACATCATTAGAATTGTGCATAGCTTCAGCCAGCTGAATGTGTTGGCTGAGCCAACAATGTCAGAGGCTTTAAGCTGAGAATAAGTGGCCCCATCTGATGGTGCACGCTCGAGGATAAAAGAAGAAAAGAGCCTATTAAAGTCCTGAGCACCCCCATTCTGCGGAGAATGGAAAGCAGCACATCATTAGAATTGTGCATAGCATCAGCAAGCTGAATGTGTTGGCTGAGCCACCAATGGCAGAGGCTTTAAGCTGAGAACAAGTGGCCCCGTCTGATGGTGCACGCTCGAGGATAAAAGAAGAAAAGAGCCTATTAAAGTCCTGAGCACCCCCATTCTGCGGAGAATGGAAAGCAGCACATCATTAGAAACACCCCCATTCTGCGGAGAATGGAAAGCAGCACATCATTAGAAACACCCCCATTCTGCGGAGAATGGAAAGCAGCACATCATTAGAATTGTGCATAGCATCAGCAAGCTGAATGTGTTGGCTGAGCCACCAATGTCAGAGGCTTTAAGCTGAGAATAAGTGGCCCCGTCTGATGGTGCACGCTCGAGGATAAAAGAAGAAAAGAGCCTATTAAAGTCCTGAGCACCCCCATTCTGCGGAGAATGGAAAGCAGCACATCATTAGAAACACCCCCATTCTGCGGAGAATGGAAAGCAGCACATATTAGAAACGCCCCCATTCTGCGGAGAATGGAAAGCAGCACATCATTAGAATTGTGCATAGCATCAGCAAGCTGAATGTGTTGGCTGAGCCACCAATGGCAGAGGCTTTAAGCTGAGAACAAGTGGCCTCGTCTGATGGTGCACGCTCGAGGATAAAAGAAGAAAAGAGCCTATTAAAGTCCTGAGCACCCCCATTCTGCGGAGAATGGAAAGCAGCATATCATTAGAAACACCCCCATTCTGCGGAGAATGGAAAACAGCACATCATTAGAATTGTGCATAGCATCAGCAAGCTGAATGTGTTGGCTGAGCCACCAATGGCAGAGGCTTTAAGCTGAGAACAAGTGGCCTCGTCTGATGGTGCACGCTCGAGAATATAAGAAGAAAAGAGCCTATTAAAGTGCTGAGCACCCTCATTCTGCGGAGAATGGAAAGCAGCACATCATTAGAAACACCCCCATTCTGCGGAGAATGGAAAGCAGCACATCATTAGAAACACCCCCATTCTGCGGAGAATGGAAAGCAGCACATCATTAGAATTGTGCATAGCATCAGCAAGCTGAATGTGTTGGCTGAGCCACCAATGGCAGAGGCTTTAAGCTGAGAACAAGTGGCCCCGTCTCATGGTGCACGCTCGAGGATAAAAGAAGAAAAGAGCCTATTAAAGTGCTGAGCACCCCCATTCTGCGGAGAATGGAAAGCAGCACATCATTAGAAACACCCCCATTCTGCGGAGAATGGAAAGCAGCACATCATTAGAAACACCCCCATTCTGCGGAGAATGGAAAGCAACACATCATTAGAATTGTGCATAGCATCAGCAACCTGAATGTGTTGGCTGAGCCACCAATGGCAGAGGCTTTAAGCTGAGAACAAGTGGCCCCGTCTGATGGTGCACGCTCGAGGATAAAAGAAGAAAAGAGCCTATTAAAGTGCTGAGCACCCCCATTCTGCGGAGAATGGAAAGCAGCACATCATTAGAAACACCCCCATTCTGCGGAGAATGGAAAACAGCACATCATTAGAATTGTGCATAGCATCAGCAAGCTGAATGTGTTGGCTGAGCCACCAATGGCAGAGGCTTTAAGCTGAGAACAAGTGGCCTCGTCTGATGGTGCACGCTCGAGAATATAAGAAGAAAAGAGCCTATTAAAGTGCTGAGCACCCTCATTCTGCGGAGAATGGAAAGCAGCACATCATTAGAAACACCCCCATTCTGCGGAGAATGGAAAGCAGCACATCATTAGAAACACCCCCATTCTGCGGAGAATGGAAAGCAGCACATCATTAGAATTGTGCATAGCATCAGCAAGCTGAATGTGTTGGCTGAGCCACCAATGGCAGAGGCTTTAAGCTGAGAACAAGTGGCCCCGTCTGATGGTGCACGCTCGAGGATAAAAGAAGAAAAGAGCCTATTAAAGTGCTGAGCACCCCCATTCTGCGGAGAATGGAAAGCAGCACATCATTAGAAACACCCCCATTCTGCGGAGAATGGAAAGCAGCACATCATTAGAAACACCCCCATTCTGCGGAGAATGGAAAGCAACACATCATTAGAATTGTGCATAGCATCAGCAACCTGAATGTGTTGGCTGAGCCACCAATGGCAGAGGCTTTAAGCTGAGAATAAGTGGCCCCGTCTGATGGTGCACGCTCGAGGATAAAAGAAGAAAAGAGCCTATTAAAGTGCTGAGCACCCCCATTCTGCGGAGAATGGAAAGCAGCACATCATTAGAAACACCCCCATTCTGCGGAGAATGGAAAGCAACACATCATTAGAATTGTGCATAGCATCAGCAACCTGAATGTGTTGGCTGAGCCACCAATGGCAGAGGCTTTAAGCTGAGAACAAGTGGCCCCGTCTGATGGTGCACGCTCGAGGATAAAAGAAGAAAAGAGCATATTAAAGTGCTGAGCACCCCCATTCTGCGGAGAATGGAAAGTAGCACATCATTACAAACACCCCCATTCTGCGGAGAATGGAAAGCAGCACATCATTAGAATTGTGCATAGCATCAGCAAGCTGAATGTGTTGGCAGAGCCACCAATGGCAGAGGCTTTAAGCTGAGAACAAGTGGCCTCGTCTGATGGTGCACGCTCGAGAATATAAGAAGAAAAGAGCCTATTAAAGTGCTGAGCACCCTCATTCTGCGGAGAATGGAAAGCAGCACATCATTAGAAACACCCCCATTCTGCGGAGAATGGAAAGCAGCACATCATTAGAAACACCCCCATTCTGCGGAGAATGGAAAGCAGCACATCATTAGAAACACCCCCATTCTGCGGAGAATGGAAAGCAGCACATCATTAGAAACACTCCCATTCTGCGGAAAATGGAAAGCAACACATCATTAGAATTGTGCATAGCATCAGCAACCTGAATGTGTTGGCTGAGCCACCAATGGCAGAGGCTTTAAGCTGAGAATAAGTGGCCCCGTCTGATGGTGCACGCTCGAGGATAAAAGAAGAAAAGAGCCTATTAAAGTCCTGAGCACCCCCATTCTGCGGAGAATGGAAAGCAGCACATCATTAGAAACACCCCCATTCTGCGGAGAATGTAAAGCAGCACATCATTAGAATTGTGCATAGCATCAGCAAGCTGAATGTGTTGGCTGAGCCACCAATGTCAGAGGCTTTAAGCTGAGAAAAAGTGGCCCCGTCTGATGGTGCACGCTCGAGGATAAAAGAAGAAAAGAGCCTATTAAAGTCCTGAGCACCCCCATTCTGCGGAGAATGGAAAGCAGCACATCATTAGAATTGTGCATAGCATCAGCAAGCTGAATGTTTTGGCTGACCCACCAATGGCAGAGGCTTTAAGCTGAGAATAAGTGGCCCCGACTGATGGTGCACGCTCGAGGATAAAAGAAGAAAAGAGCCTATTAAAGTACTGAGCACCCCCATTCTGCGGAGAATGGAAAGCAGCACATCATTAGAATTGTGCATAGCATCAGCCAGCTGAATGTGTTGGCTGAGCCACCAATGTCAGAGGCTTTAAGCTGAGAATAAGTGGCCCCGTCTGATGGTGCACGCTCGAGGATAAAAGAAGAAAAGAGCCTATTAAAGTCCTGAGCACCCCCATTCTGCGGAGAATGGAAAGCAGCACATCATTAGAAACACCCCCATTCTGCGGAGAATGGAAAGAAGCACATCATTAGAATTGTGCATAGCATCAGCAAGCTGAATGTGTTGGCTGAGCCACCAATGTCAGAGGCTTTAAGCTGAGAATAAGTGGCCCCGTCTGATGGTGCACGCTCGAGGATAAAAGAAGAAAAGAGCCTATTAAAGTCCTGTGCACCCCCATTCTGCGGAGAATGGAAAGCAGCACATCATTAGAATTGTGCATAGCATCAGCAAGCTGAATGTGTTGGTTGAGCCACCAATGGCAGAAGCTTTAAGCTGAGAACAAGTGGCCCCGTCTGATGGTGCACGCTCGAGGATAAAAGAAGAAAAGAGCCTATTAAAGTGCTGAGCTCCCCCATTCTGCGGAGAATGGAAAGCAGCACATCATTAGAAACACCCCCATTCTGCGTAGAATGGAAAGCAGCACATCATTAGAAACACCCTCATTCTGCGGAGAATGGAAAGAAGCACATAATTAGAAACACCCCCATTCTGCGGAGAATGGAAAGCAGCACATCATTAGAAACACCCCCATTCTGCGGAGAATGGAAAGCAGCACATCATTAGAATTGTGCATAGCATCAGCCAGCTGAATGTGTTGGCTGAGCCAACAATGTCAGAGGCTTTAAGCTGAGAACAAGTGGCCCCGTCTGATGGTGCACGCTCGAGGATATAAGAAGAAAAGAGCCTATTAAAGTGCTGAGCACCCTCATTCTGCGGAGAATGGAAAGCAGCATATCATTAGAATTGTGCATAGCATCATCCAGCTGAATGTGTTGGCTGAGCCACCAATGTCAGAGGCTTTAAGCTGAGAATAAGTGGCCCCGTCTGATGGTGCACGCTCGAGGATAAAAGAAGAAAAGAGCCTATTAAAGTCCTGAGCACCCCCATTCTGCGGAGAATGGAAAGCAACACATCATTAGAAACACCCCCATTCTGCGGAGAATGGAAAGCAGCACATCATTAGAATTGTGCATAGCATCAGCAACCTGAATGTGTTGGCTGAGCCACCAATGGCAGAGGCTTTAAGCTGAGAATAAGTGGCCCCGACTGATGGTGCACGCTCGAGGATAAAAGAAGAAAAGAGCCTATTAAAGTACTGAGCACCCCCATTCTGCAGAGAATGGAAAGCAGCATATCCTTAGAATTGTGCATAGCATCAGCCAGCTGAATGTGTTGGCTGAGCCACCAATGTCAGAGGCTTTAAGCTGAGAATAAGTGGCCCCGTCTGATGGTGCACGCTCGAGGATAAAAGAAGAAAAGAGCCTATTAAAGTCCTGAGCACCCCCATTCTGCGGAGAATGGAAAGCAGCACATCATTAGAAACACCCCCATTCTGCGGAGAATGGAAAGCAGCACATATTAGAAACGCCCCCATTCTGCGGAGAATGGAAAGCAGCACATCATTAGAATTGTGCATAGCATCAGCAAGCTGAATGTGTTGGCTGAGCCACCAATGGCAGAGGCTTTAAGCTGAGAACAAGTGGCCCCGTCTGATGGTGCACGCTCGAGGATAAAAGAAGAAAAGAGCCTATTAAAGTGCTGAGCACCCCCATTCTGCGGAGAATGGAAAGCAGCACATCATTAGAAACACCCCCATTCTGCGGAGAATGGAAAGCAGCACATCATTAGAAACACCCCCATTCTGCGGAGAATGGAAAGCAACACATCATTAGAATTGTGCATAGCATCAGCAACCTGAATGTGTTGGCTGAGCCACCAATGGCAGAGGCTTTAAGCTGAGAACAAGTGGCCCCGTCTGATGGTGCACGCTCGAGGATAAAAGAAGAAAAGAGCCTATTAAAGTGCTGAGCACCCCCATTCTGCGGAGAATGGAAAGCAGCACATCATTAGAAACACCCCCATTCTGCGGAGAATGGAAAACAGCACATCATTAGAATTGTGCATAGCATCAGCAAGCTGAATGTGTTGGCTGAGCCACCAATGGCAGAGGCTTTAAGCTGAGAACAAGTGGCCTCGTCTGATGGTGCACGCTCGAGAATATAAGAAGAAAAGAGCCTATTAAAGTGCTGAGCACCCTCATTCTGCGGAGAATGGAAAGCAGCACATCATTAGAAACACCCCCATTCTGCGGAGAATGGAAAGCAGCACATCATTAGAAACACCCCCATTCTGCGGAGAATGGAAAGCAGCACATCATTAGAATTGTGCATAGCATCAGCAAGCTGAATGTGTTGGCTGAGCCACCAATGGCAGAGGCTTTAAGCTGAGAACAAGTGGCCCCGTCTGATGGTGCACGCTCGAGGATAAAAGAAGAAAAGAGCCTATTAAAGTGCTGAGCACCCCCATTCTGCGGAGAATGGAAAGCAGCACATCATTAGAAACACCCCCATTCTGCGGAGAATGGAAAGCAGCACATCATTAGAAACACCCCCATTCTGCGGAGAATGGAAAGCAACACATCATTAGAATTGTGCATAGCATCAGCAACCTGAATGTGTTGGCTGAGCCACCAATGGCAGAGGCTTTAAGCTGAGAATAAGTGGCCCCGTCTGATGGTGCACGCTCGAGGATAAAAGAAGAAAAGAGCCTATTAAAGTGCTGAGCACCCCCATTCTGCGGAGAATGGAAAGCAGCACATCATTAGAAACACCCCCATTCTGCGGAGAATGGAAAGCAACACATCATTAGAATTGTGCATAGCATCAGCAACCTGAATGTGTTGGCTGAGCCACCAATGGCAGAGGCTTTAAGCTGAGAACAAGTGGCCTCGTCTGATGGTGCACGCTCGAGAATATAAGAAGAAAAGAGCCTATTAAAGTGCTGAGCACCCTCATTCTGCGGAGAATGGAAAGCAGCACATCATTAGAAACACCCCCATTCTGCGGAGAATGGAAAGCAGCACATCATTAGAAACACCCCCATTCTGCGGAGAATGGAAAGCAGCACATCATTAGAATTGTGCATAGCATCAGCAAGCTGAATGTGTTGGCTGAGCCACCAATGGCAGAGGCTTTAAGCTGAGAACAAGTGGCCCCGTTTGATGGTGCACGCTCGAGGATAAAAGAAGAAAAGAGCCTATTAAAGTGCTGAGCACCCCCATTCTGCGGAGAATGGAAAGCAGCACATCATTAGAAACACCCCCATTCTGCGGAGAATGGAAAGCAGCACATCATTAGAAACACTCACGTTCTGCGGAGAATGGAAAGCAACACATCATTAGAATTGTGCATAGCATCAGCAAGCTGAATGTGTTGGCTGAGCCACCAATGTCAGAGGCTTTAAGCTGAGAATAAGTGGCCCCGTCTGATGGTGCACGCTCGAGGATAAAAGAAGAAAAGAGCCTACTAAAGTCCTGAGCACCCCCATTCTGCGGAGAATGGAAAGCAGCACATCATTAGAATTGTGCATAGCATCAGCAAGCTGAATGTGTTGGCTGAGCCACCAATGTCAGAGGCTTTAAGCTGAGAATAAGTGGCCCCGTCTGATGGTGCACGCTTGAGGATAAAAGAAGAAAAGAGCCTATTAAAGTCCTGAGCACCCACATTCTGCGGAGAATGGAAAGCAGCACATCATTAGAAACACCCCCATTCTGCGGAGAATGGAAAGCAGCGCATCATTAGAAACACCCCCATTCTGCGGAGAATGGAAAGCAGCACATCATTAGAAACACCCTCATTCTGCGGAGAATGGAAAGCAGCACATCATTAGAAACACCCCCATTCTGCGGAGAATGGAAAGAAGCACATCATTAGAATTGTGCATAGCTTCAGCCAGCTGAATGTGTTGGCTGAGCCAACAATGTCAGAGGCTTTAAGCTGAGAATAAGTGGCCCCGTCTGATGGTGCACGCTCGAGGATAAAAGAAGAAAAGAGCCTGTTAAAGTGCTGAGCTCCCCCATTCTGCGGAGAATGGAAAGCAGCACATCATTAGAAACACCCCCATTCTGCGGAGAATGGAAAGCAGCACATCATTAGAAACACCCCCATTCTGCGGAGAATGGAAAGCAGCACATCATTAGAAACACCCTCATTCTGCGGAGAATGGAAAGCAGCACATCATTAGAATTGTGCATAGCATCATCCAGCTGAATGTGTTGGCTGAGCCACCAATGTCAGAGGCTTTAAACTGAGAATAAGTGGCCCCGTCTGATTGTGCACGCTCAAGGATATAAGAAGAAAAGAGCCTATTAAAGTGCTGAGCACCCTCATTCTGCGGAGAATGGAAAGCAGCACATCATTAGAAACACCCCCATTCTGCGGAGAATGGAAAGCAGCACATCATTAGAATTGTGCATAGCATCATCCAGCTGAATGTGTTGGCTGAGCCACCAATGTCAGAGGCTTTAAGCTGAGAACAAGTGGCCACGTCTGATGGTGCACGCTCGAGGATAAAAGAAGAAAAGAGCCTATTAAAGTCCTGAGCACCCCCATTCTGCGGAGAATGGAAAGCAGCACATCATTAGAAACACCCCCATTCTGCGGAGAATGGAAAGAAGCACATCATTAGAAACACCCCCATTCTGCAGAGAATGGAAAGCAGCACATCATTAGAAACACCCCCATTCTGCGGAGAATGGAAAGCAGCACATCATTAGAAACACCCCCATTCTGCGGAGAATGGAAAGCAGCACATCATTAGAAACACCCCCATTCTGCGGAGAATGGAAAGCAGCACATTATTAGAATTGTGCATAGCATCAGCAAGCTGAATGTGTTGGCTGAGCCACCAATGGCAGAAGCTTTAAGCTGAGAACAAGTGGCCCCGTCTGATGGTGCACGCTCGAGGATAAAAGAAGAAAAGAGCCTATTAAAGTCCTGAGCACCCCCATTCTGCGAAGAATGGAAAGCAGCACATCATTAGAATTGTGCATAGCATCATCCAGCTGAATGTGTTGGCTGAGCCACCGATGTCAGAGGCTTTAAGCTGAGAATAAGTGGCCCCGTCTGATGGTGCACGCTCGAGGATAAAAGAAGAAAAGAGCCTATTAAAGTCCTGAGCACCCCCATTCTGCGGAGAATGGAAAGCAGCACATCATTAGAAACACCCCCATTCTGCGGAGAATGGAAAGCAGCACATCATTAGAAACACCCCCATTCTGCGGAGCATGGAAAGCAGCACATCATTAGAATTGTGCATAGCTTCAGCCAGCTGAATGTGTTGGCTGAGCCACCAATGTCAGAGGCTTTAAGCTGAGAATAAGTGGCCCCGTCTGATGATGCACGCTCGAGGATAAAAGAAGAAAAGAGCCTATTAAAGTCCTGAGCACCCCCATTCTGCGGAGAATGGAAAACAGCACATCATTAGAAACACCCCCATTCTGCGGAGAATGGAAAGCAGCACATCATTAGAAACACCCCCATTCTGCGGAGAATGGAAAGCAGCACATCATTAGAAACACCCCCATTCTGCGGAGAATGAAAAGCAGCACATCATTAGAAACACCCCCATTCTGCGGAGAATGGAAAGCAGCACATCATTAGAATTGTGCATAGCATCAGCAAGATGAATGTGTTGGCTGAGCCACCAATGTCAGAGGCTTTAAGCTGAGAATAAGTGGCCCCGTCTGATGGTGCACGCTCGAGGATAAAAGAAGAAAAGAGCCTATCAAAGTCTTGAGCACCCCCATTCTGCGGAGAATGGAAAGCAGCACATCATTAGAATTGTGCATAGCATCAGCAAGCTGAATGTGTTGGCTGAGCCACCAATGGCAGAGGCTTTAAGCTGAGAATAAGTGGCCCCGTCTGATGGTGCACGCTCAAGGATAAAAGAAGAAAAGAGCCTAATAAAAAACTGAGCACCCCCATTCTGCGGAGAATGGAAAGCAGCACATCATTAGAAACACCCCCATTCTGCGGAGAATGGAAAGAAGCACATCATTAGAAACACCCCCATTCTGCGGAGAATGGAAAGCAGCACATCATTAGAATTGTGCATAGCATCAGCAAGCTGAATGTGTTGGCTGAGCCACCAATGTCAGAGGCTTTAAGCTGAGAATAAGTGGCCCCGTCTGATGGTGCACGCTCGAGGATAAAAGAAGAAAAGAGCCTATTAAAGTCCTGAGCACCCCCATTCTGCGGAGAATGGAAAGCAGCACATCATTAGAATTGTGCATAGCATCAGCAAGCTGAATGTGTTGGCTGAGCCACCAATGGCAGAGGCTTTAAGCTGAGAATAAGTGGCCCCGTCTGATGGTGCACGCTCAAGGATAAAAGAAGAAAAGAGCCTATTAAAGTGCTGAGCACCCCCATTCTGCGGAGAATGGAAAGCAGCACATCATTAGAAACACCCCCATTCTGCGGAGAATGGAAAGCAGCACATCATTAGAAACACCCCCATTCTGCGGAGAATGGAAAGCAGCACATCATTAGAATTGTGCATAGCATCAGCAAGCTGAATGTGTTGGCTGAGCCACCAATGGCAGAGGCTTTAAGCTGAGAACAAGTGGCCCCGTCTGATGGTGCACGCTCGAGGATAAAAGAAGAAAAGAGCCTATTAAAGTGCTGAGCACCCCCATTCTGCGGAGAATGGAAAGCAGCACATCATTAGAAACACCCCCATTCTGCGGAGAATGGAAAGCAGCACATCATTAGAAACACCCCCATTCTGCGGAGAATGGAAAGCAACACATCATTAGAATTGTGCATAGCATCAGCAACCTGAATGTGTTGGCTGAGCCACCAATGGCAGAGGCTTTAAGCTGAGAATAAGTGGCCCCGTCTGATGGTGCACGCTCGAGGATAAAAGAAGAAAAGAGCCTATTAAAGTGCTGAGCACCCCCATTCTGCGGAGAATGGAAAGCAGCACATCATTAGAAACACCCCCATTCTGCGGAGAATGGAAAGCAACACATCATTAGAATTGTGCATAGCATCAGCAACCTGAATGTGTTGGCTGAGCCACCAATGGCAGAGGCTTTAAGCTGAGAACAAGTGGCCCCGTCTGATGGTGCACGCTCGAGGATAAAAGAAGAAAAGAGCCTATTAAAGTGCTGAGCACCCCCATTCTGCGGAGAATTGAAAGCAGCACATCATTACAAACACCCCCATTCTGCGGAGAATGGAAAGCAGCACATCATTAGAATTGCGCATAGCATCAGCAAGCTGAATGTGTTGGCTGAGCCACCAATGGCAGAGGCTTTAAGCTGAGAACAAGTGGCCTCGTCTGATGGTGCACGCTCGAGAATATAAGAAGAAAAGAGCCTATTAAAGTCCTGAGCACCCCCATTCTGCGGAGAATGGAAAGCAGCACATCATTAGAAACACCCTCATTCTGCGGAGAATGGAAAGCAGCACATCATTAGAAACACCCCCATTCTGCGGAGAATGGAAAGAAGCACATCATTAGAATTGTGCATAGCTTCAGCCAGCTGAATGTGTTGGCTGATCCAACAATGTCAGAGGCTTTAAGCTGAGAATAAGTGGCCCCATCTGATGGTGCACGCTCGAGGATAAAAGAAGAAAAGAGCCTATTAAAGTGCTGAGCACCCTCATTCTGCGGAGAATGGAAAGCAGCACATCATTAGAAACACCCCCATTCTGCGGAGAATGGAAAGAAGCACATCATTAGAATTGTGCATACATTCAGCCAGCTGAATGTGTTGGCTGAGCCAACAATGTCAGAGGCTTTAAGCTGAGAATAAGTTGCCCCGTCTGATGGTGCACGCTCGAGGATCAAAGAAAAAAAGAGCCTATTAAAGTCCTTAGCACCCCCATTCTGCGGAGAATGGAAAGCAGCACATCATTAGAATTGTGCATAGCATCAGCAAGCTGAATGTGTTGGCTGAGCCACAAATGGCAGAGGCTTTAAGCTGAAAATAAGTGGCCCCGTCTGATGGTGCACGCTCGAGGATAAAAGAAGAAAAGAGCCTATTAAAGTCCTGAGCACCCCCATTCTGCGGAGAATGGAAAGCAGCACATCATTAGAAACACCCCCATTCTGCGGAGAATGGAAAGAAGCACATCATTAGAAACACCCCCATTCTGCGGAGAATGGAAAGCAGCACATCATTAGAAACACCCCCATTCTGCGGAGAATGGAAAGCAGCACATCATTAGAAACACCCTCATTCTGCGGAGAATGGAAAGCAGCACATCATTAGAAACACCCCCATTCTGCGGAGAATGGAAAGCAGCACATCATTAGAATTGTGCATAGCATCAGCAAGCTGAATGTGTTGGCTGAGCCACCAATGTCAGAGGCTTTAAGCTGAGAATAAGTGGCCCCGTCTGATGGTGCACGCTCGAGGATAAAAGAAGAAAAGAGCCTATTAAAGTCCTGAGCACCCCCATTCTGCGGAGAATGGAAAGCAGCACATCATTAGAATTGTGCATAGCATCAGCCAGCTGAATGTGTTGGCTGAGCCACCAATGTCAGAGGCTTTAAGCTGAGAATAAGTGGCCCCGTCTGATGGTGCACGCTCGAGGATAAAAGAAGAAAAGAGCCTATTAAAGTCCTGAGCACCCCCATTCTGCGGAGAATGGAAAGCAGCACATCATTAGAAACACCCCCATTCTGCGGAGAATGGAAAGAAGCACATCATTAGAAACACCCCCATTCTGCAGAGAATGGAAAGCAGCACATCATTAGAAACACCCCCATTCTGCGGAGAATGGAAAGCAGCACATCATTAGAATTGTGCATAGCATCAGCAAGCTGAATGTGTTGGCTGAGCCACCAATGTCAGAGGCTTTAAGCTGAGAATAAGTGGCCCCGTCTGATGGTGCACGCTCGAGGATAAAAGAAGAAAAGAGCCTATTAAAGTCCTGTGCACCCCCATTCTGCGGAGAATGGAAAGCAGCACATCATTAGAATTGTGCATAGCATCAGCAAGCTGAATGTGTTGGTTGAGCCACCAATGGCAGAAGCTTTAAGCTGAGAACAAGTGGCCCCGTCTGATGGTGCACGCTCGAGGATAAAAGAAGAAAAGAGCCTATTAAAGTGCTTAGCTCCCCCATTCTGCGGAGAATGGAAAGCAGCACATCATTAGAAACACCCCCATTCTGCGTAGAATGGAAAGCAGCACATCATTAGAAACACCCTCATTCTGCGGAGAATGGAAAGAAGCACATCATTAGAAACACCCCCATTCTGCGGAGAATGGAAAGCAGCACATCATTAGAAACACCCCCATTCTGCGGAGAATGGAAAGCAGCACATCATTAGAATTGTGCATAGCATCAGCCAGCTGAATGTGTTGGCTGAGCCAACAATGTCAGAGGCTTTAAGCTGAGAACAAGTGGCCCCGTCTGATGGTGCACGCTCAAGGATATAAGAAGAAAAGAGCCTATTAAAGTGCTGAGCACCCTCATTCTGCGGAGAATGGAAAGCAGCACATCATTAGAAACACCCCCATTCTGCGGAGAATGGAAAGCAGCACATCATTAGAATTGTGCATAGCATCATCCAGCTGAATGTGTTGGCTGAGCCAACAATGTTAGAGGCTTTAAGCTGAGAACAAGTGGCCCCGTCTGATGGTGCACGCTCGAGGATATAAGAAGAAAAGAGCCTATTAAAGTGCTGAGCACCCTCATTCTGCGGAGAATGGAAAGCAGCATATCATTAGAATTGTGCATAGCATCATCCAGCTGAATGTGTTGACTGAGCCACCAATGTCAGAGGCTTTAAGCTGAGAATAAGTGGCCCCGTCTGATGGTGCACGCTCGAGGATAAAAGAAGAAAAGAGCCTATTTAAAGTCCTGAGCACCCCCATTCTGCGGAGAATGGAAAGCAGCACATCATTAGAAACACCCCCATTCTGCGGAGAATGGAAAGCAGCACATCATTAGAAACACCCCCATTCTGCGGAGAATGGAAAGCAGCACATCATTAGAATTGTGCATAGCATCAGCAACCTGAATGTGTTGGCTGAGCCACCAATGGCAGAGGCTTTAAGCTGAGAATAAGTGGCCCCGACTGATGGTGCACGCTCGAGGATAAAAGAAGAAAAGAGCCTATTAAAGTACTGAGCACCCCCATTCTGCGGAGAATGGAAAGCAGCATATCATTAGAATTGTGCATAGCATCAGCCAGCTGAATGTGTTGGCTGAGCCACCAATGTCAGAGGCTTTAAGCTGAGAATAAGTGGCCCCGTCTGATGGTGCACGCTCGAGGATAAAAGAAGAAAAGAGCCTATTAAAGTCCTGAACACCCCCATTCTGCGGAGAATGGAAAGCAGCACATCATTAGAAACACCCCCATTCTGCGGAGAATGGAAAGAAGCACATCATTAGAAACACCCCCATTCTGCGGAGAATGGAAAGCAGCACATCATTAGAAAAACCCCCATTCTGCGGAGAATGGAAAGTAGCACATCATTAGAATTGTGCATAGCATCAGCCAGCTGAATGTGTTGGCTGAGCCAACAATGTCAGAGGCTTTAAGCTGAGAACAAGTGGCCCCGTCTGATTGTGCACGCTCAAGGATATAAGAAGAAAAGAGCCTATTAAAGTGCTGAGCACCCTCATTCTGCGGAGAATGGAAAGCAGCACATCATTAGAAACACCCCCATTCTGCGGAGAATGGAAAGCAGCACATCATTAGAATTGTGCATAGCATCATCCAGCTGAATGTGTTGGCTGAGCCACCAATGTCAGAGGCTTTAAGCTGAGAACAAGTGGCCACGTCTGATGGTGCACGCTCGAGGATAAAAGAAGAAAAGAGCCTATTAAAGTCCTGAGCACCCCCATTCTGCGGAGAATGGAAAGCAGCACATCATTAGAAACACCCCCATTCTGCGGAGAATGGAAAGAAGCACATCATTAGAAACACCCCCATTCTGCAGAGAATGGAAAGCAGTACATCATTAGAAACACCCCCATTCTGCGGAGAATGGAAAGCAGCACATCATTAGAAACACCCCCATTCTGCGGAGAATGGAAAGCAGCACATCATTAGAAACACCCACATTCTGCGGAGAATGGAAAGCAGCACATTATTAGAATTGTGCATAGTATCAGCAAGCTGAATGTGTTGGCTGAGCCACCAATGGCAGAAGCTTTAAGCTGAGAACAAGTGGCCCCGTCTGATGGTGCACGCTCGAGGATAAAAGAAGAAAAGAGCCTATTAAAGTACTGAGCACCCCCATTCTGCGGAGAATGGAAAGCAGCATATCATTAGAATTGTGCATAGCATCAGCCAGCTGAATGTGTTGGCTGAGCCACCAATGTCAGAGGCTTTAAGCTGAGAATAAGTGGCCCCGTCTGATGGTGCACGCTCGAGGATAAAAGAAGAAAAGAGCCTATTAAAGTCCTGAGCACCCCCATTCTGCGGAGAATGGAAAGCAGCACATCATTAGAATTGTGCATAGCATCAGCAAGCTGAATGTGTTGGCTGAGCCACCAATGGCAGAAGCTTTAAGCTGAGAACAAGTGGCCCCGTCTGATGGTGCACGCTCGAGGATAAAAGAAGAAAAGAGCCTATTAAAGTGCTGAGCTCCCCCATTCTGCGGAGAATGGAAAGCAGCACATCATTAGAAACACCCCCATTCTGCGGAGAATGGAAAGCAGCACATCATTAGAAACACCCCCATTCTGCGTAGAATGGAAAGCAGCACATCATTAGAAACACCCTCATTCTGCGGAGAATGGAAAGAAGCACATCATTAGAAACACTCCCATTCTGCGGAGAATGGAAAGCAGCACATCAGTAGAAACACCCCCATTCTGCGGAGAATGGAAAGCAGCACATCATTAGAATTGTGCATAGCATCATCCAGCTGAATGTGTTGGCTGAGCCACCAATGTCAGAGGCTTTAAGCTGAGAATAAGTGGCCCCGTCTGATGGTGCACGCTCGAGGATAAAAGAAGAAAAGAGCCTATTAAAGTCCTGAGCACCCCCATTCTGCGGAGAATGGAAAGCAGCACATCATTAGAATTGTGCATAGCATCAGCAAGCTGAATATGTTGGCTGAGCCACCAATGGCAGAAGCTTTAAGCTGAGAACAAGTGGCCCCGTCTGATGGTGCACGCTCGAGGATAAAAGAAGAAAAGAGCCTATTAAAGTGCTGAGCACCCCCATTCTGCGGAGAATGGAAAGCAGCACATCATTAGAAACACCCTCATTCTGCGGAGAATGGAAAGCAGCACATCATTAGAAACACCACCATTCTGCGTAGAATGGAAAGCAGCACATCATTAGAAACACCCTCATTCTGCGGAGAATGGAAAGAAGCACATCATTAGAAAAACCCCCATTCTGCGGAGAATGGAAAGCAGCACATCATTAGAAACACCCCCATTCTGCGGAGAATGGAAAGCAGCACATCATTAGAAACACCCCCATTCTGCGTAAAATGGAAACCAGCACATCATTAGAAACACCCTCATTCTGCGGAGAATGGAAAGAAGCACATCACTAGAAACACCCCCATTCTGCGGAGAATGGAAAGTAGCACATCATTAGAATTGTGCATGGCATCAGCCAGCTGAATGTGTTGGCTGAGCCAACAATGTCAGAGGCTTTAAGCTGAGAACAAGTGGCCCCGTCTGATTGTGCACGCTCAATGATATAAGAAGAAAAGAGCCTATTAAAGTGCTGAGCACCCTCATTCTGCGGAGAATGGAAAGCAGCACATCATTAGAAACACCCCCATTCTGCGGAGAATGGAAAGCAGCACATCATTAGAATTGTGCATAGCATCATCCAGCTGAATGTGTTGGCTGAGCCACCAATGTCAGAGGCTTTAAGCTGAGAACAAGTGGCCACGTCTGATGGTGCACGCTCGAGGATAAAAGAAGAAAAGAGCCTATTAAAGTCCTGAGCACCCCCATTCTGCGGAGAATGGAAAGCAGCACATCATTAGAAACACCCCCATTCTGCGGAGAATGGAAAGAAGCACATCATTAGAAACACCCCCATTCTGCAGAGAATGGAAAGCAGCACATCATTAGAAACACCCCCATTCTGCGGAGAATGGAAAGCAGCACATCATTTGAAACACCCCCATTCTGCGGAGAATGGAAAGCAGCACATCATTAGAAACACCCCCATTCTGCGGAGAATGGAAAGCAGCACATTATTAGAATTGTGCATAGCATCAGCAAGCTGAATGTGTTGGCTGAGCCACCAATGGCAGAAGCTTTAAGCTGAGAACAAGTGGCCCCGTCTGATGGTGCACGCTCGAGGATAAAAGAAGAAAAGAGCCTATTAAAGTCCTGAACACCCCCATTCTGCGGAGAATGGAAAGCAGCACATCATTAGAATTGTGCATAGCATCAGCCAGCTGAATGTGTTGGCTGAGCCACCAATGTCAGAGGCTTTAAGCTGAGAACAAGTGGCCCCGTCTGATGGTGCACGCTCGAGGATATAAGAAGAAAAGAGCCTATTAAAGTGCTGAGCACCCTCATTCTGCGGAGAATGGAAAGCAGCACATCATTAGAATTGTGCATAGCATCAGCAAGCTGAATGTGTTGGCTGAGCCACCAATGTCAGAGGCTTTAAGCTGAGAACAAGTGGCCCCGTCTGATGGTGCACGCTCGAGGATATAAGAAGAAAAGAGCCTATTAAAGTGCTGAGCCCCCCCCATTCTGCGGAGAATGGAAAGCAGCACATCATTAGAAACACCCCCATTCTGCGGAGAATGGAAAGCAGCACATCATTAGAAAGACCCCCATTCTGCGTTGAATGGAAAGCAGCACATCATTAGAAACACCCTCATTCTGCGGAGAATGGAAAGAAGCACATCATTAGAAACACCCCCATTCTGCGGAGAATGGAAAGTAGCACATCATTAGAATTGTGCATAGCATCAGCAAGCTGAATGTGTTGGCTGAGCCACCAATGGCAGAGGCTTTAAGCTGAAAATAAGTGGCCCCGTCTGATGGTGCACGCTCGAGGATAAAAGAAGAAAAGAGCCTATTAAAGTCCTGAGCACCCCCATTCTGCGGAGAATGGAAAGCAGCACATCATTAGAAACACCCCCATTCTGCGGAGAATGGAAAGAAGCACATCATTAGAAACACCCCCATTCTGCGGAGAATGGAAAGCAGCACATCATTAGAAACACCCCCATTCTGCGGAGAATGGAAAGCAGCACATCATTAGAAACACCCTCATTCTGCGGAGAATGGAAAGCAGCACATCATTAGAAACACCCCCATTCTGCGGAGAATGGAAAGCAGCACATCATTAGAACTGTGCATAGCATCAGCAAGCTGAATGTGTTGGCTGAGCCACCAATGTCAGAGGCTTTAAGCTGAGAATAAGTGGCCCCGTCTGATGGTGCACGCTCGAGGATAAAAGAAGAAAAGAGCCTATTAAAGTGCTGAGCACCCTCATTCTGCGGAGAATGGAAAGCAGCACATCATTAGAAACACCCCCATTCTGCGGAGAATGGAAAGCAGCACATCATTAGAATTGTGCATAGCATCATCCAGCTGAATGTGTTGGCTGAGCCACCAATGTCAGAGGCTTTAAGCTGAGAACAAGTGGCCACGTCTGATGGTGCACGCTCGAGGATAAAAGAAGAAAAGAGCCTATTAAAGTCCTGAGCACCCCCATTCTGCGGAGAATGGAAAGCAGCACATCATTAGAAACACCCCCATTCTGCGGAGAATGGAAAGAAGCACATCATTAGAAACACCCCCATTCTGCAGAGAATGGAAAGCAGCACATCATTAGAAACACCCCCATTCTGCGGAGAATGGAAAGCAGCACATTATTAGAATTGTGCATAGCATCAGCAAGCTGAATGTGTTGGCTGAGCCACCAATGGCAGAAGCTTTAAGCTGAGAACAAGTGGCCCCGTCTGATGGTGCACGCTCGAGGATAAAAGAAGAAAAGAGCCTATTAAAGTCCTGAGCACCCCCATTCTGCGGAGAATGGAAAGCAGCACATCATTAGAATTGTGCATAGCATCAGCCAGCTGAATGTGTTGGCTGAGCCACCAATGTCAGAGGCTTTAAGCTGAGAACAAGTGGCCCCGTCTGATGGTGCACGCTCGAGGATATAAGAAGAAAAGAGCCTATTAAAGTGCTGAGCACCCTCATTCTGCGGAGAATGGAAAGCAGCACATCATTAGAAACACCCCCATTCTGCGGAGAATGGAAAGCAGCACATCATTAGAAACACCCCCATTCTGCGGAGAATGGAAAGCAGCACATCATTAGAAACACCCCCATTCTGCGGAGAATGGAAAGCAGCACATCATTAGAATTGTGCATAGCATCAGCAAGCTGAATGTGTTGGCTGAGCCATCAATGTCAGAGGCTTTAAGCTGAGAATAAGTGGCCCCGTCTGATGGTGCACGCTCGAGGATAAAAGAAGAAAAGAGCCTATTAAAGTCCTGAGCACCCCCATTCTGCGGAGAATGGAAAGAAGCACATCATTAGAAACACCCCCATTCTGCGGAGAATGGAAAGCAGCACATCATTAGAATTGTGCATAGCATCAGCAAGCTGAATGTGTTGGCTGAGCCACCAATGTCAGAGGCTTTAAGCTGAGAATAAGTGGCCCCGTCTGATGATGCACGCTCGAGGATAAAAGAAGAAAAGAGCCTATTAAAGTCCTGAGCACCCCCATTCTGCGAAGAATGGAAAGCAGCACATCATTAGAATTGTGCATAGTGACATGGACATTCATTGTACTGTTCATTTAAGCACAAGAGAATCCATTTTGTTCTCACTGTTGAAATGTGTTCTGTAACCTTCACCTAACACACAGACACTTCTCCTACTAAACGCTCTCTACTCCCCCCTCCCTTTTCAAGGTTTTACTTTTGCAATTGTTCTATTCGCTAGTTTTTAATAATATATTTCTATTTGTTAGCTTTTAATAACATATTGCTATTTGTTAGTTTTTAATAACATCTCACACCACCCCTTTCTTATCTATGTATAAAATAACATGTAATAATAAATTTTTCACTGAACGGACATTTTAAACACAGTGATTGAGTCCTGTGAATCTGTTCCTGCAGCTGCAGTATTAACTTTGTTTTAGAGTCCCAATCAGAAATCAGTCATATCAGTCTTGGCGAGCCATAACAGGAGTTTGGCAGAGTCTCCAGAAGGAACCGCGCTTCGATCGGGATCATCGGGAAACGCAGACCTCAAATGCCGGCTAGGTAAGCTGCCCTTAAGCTTGCTATATTTCTGCCTTTTCCTATGTATCCTATCTGTCGGTTCTCAAGGAAACCAGACCACTCTCGGACCTTTCTGGTTGGGTAACGTGTGTGTGTGAATGTGTTTGTGTCCCCCTTCACGGGTTGGACTGTGTGTGGATAGGGAAAATCCTCTGCAGTTCCCTGCGTTGACTCCTTGTGGGCGACCTGGGTCAGAGGCGCATGGTAGGGTCAGATAAAACTCACGGAGAAGAGAAGAGACGAGGAGGGTCTCTTAATGAGTGTTTTGTCTATTGTCATAAACCCCTTCTATCCACGTAGATAAGTGGAGACTATTCTTGTAAATCTGCAGATTTGCTTTACTATTTGTTTTAGAGGCAAGAGGGTATAGGCACAAGTAGAGAAGAGAGAAGACTGGCCAGTCATTATGGGCATTAAATTAATTAAGGGAATGAAGGGAGAGAGGCCTTCAGAAAATGCCCAGCGCAAGATGAGCGCTAGAGAATATATGAACCGAAGGTACGGTTCTGCCTATACTGAGCCCCAAGATAAATGGGTAGAATGGACAAAGGGAACAGCTAAACCTTTAAAATCTGAAGGGACTTTTGATTTAAAAGTATGGCAAACTTTTCTGCACGATTATGGCCCACTACTGTGCAGTGAAGGAACGTGGAGAATAGCTTGCACATGGGAGACAGAAGCTAAAGTAGCAAATCAAACTGGCTTGACGGAGATATTTAATAAACGTACTGCCCAAATTTACTACGTTTGGCCAGAAGACTCTGTAGAGGAGGACCCCCCACCTTATGTGGCTGCCAGTTTGGCTTTAAGGGGTCCAGGCACAAAAGCAAAAGAATTAGATTACATGGAACACACAAAAGATGAGCTATGCAATATAGTAGAGAGCAGAGGTTTAACAGCCCCATATCAACCTACAAAGAGGGAT
This sequence comes from Aquarana catesbeiana, assembly GCF_042186555.1. Taxonomy (NCBI): domain Eukaryota; kingdom Metazoa; phylum Chordata; class Amphibia; order Anura; family Ranidae; genus Aquarana; species Aquarana catesbeiana. The sequence goes on along the minus strand of NC_133336.1, from coordinate 59,043,002 downwards.
TTGGCTCGTATCCTAGAAACAGATGATTGGCATAAATCAAAAGGCACATATGCAAACCTAGATCTCTCTGAACCTAAGGCTTTGGCCAGAGAAAGAGAGATAGAGTCTGAACTTCCAGAGCAAACCATCATTTCCAAATTGTGGCAGCAAGATGAAGAGAGAAGGAAGGGAGATGCCAGCCCTTCTGCCCCTGGCATAGAGAAATCTGTTGCAGTTTATCCTGTCAGAACCCAATTAGTTTTTGAAGGTGATGCTGTTGACAGTAAGTCTCAAATTAAATGGCATGTACCTTTTAGTCCCTAAGATATGAGAGCCATATTAGAGGGATTGGGAGATCCTAGAAAGAATCCAATAGGGTTTGCAAACAAACTTAGTGCTGCACAGGAAGCATATGAGGCTTCTGCTACTGACATTCATCAGCTTCTTATTAAAGCAGTGGGAAGCAACATGTCTGGCTATATACTTAAAGAATGTGGTGTAGACGTCAAAAATCTAGGTAAGATGGTTAGTGGACGGGAGGTTTGTGAGAAATTCAAGGAAAAATTGCCCCAAATATATGGACAAACCAGACATGCTGAATTTATGAATGCTAAGCAAGGGAAAGAGGAAGCAGCAGGGGCTTATTGGAGGCGGTTAAGTGATATGGCTGAGGAAGCAGGCATTAAAATAGAGGAAGAGAAGGCGGGAGAAACTGCAAGTCCATCTACACAACTGATGAAACAAAGGTTTCTTGATGGTTTAATGCCCCAGTTGAAAGAAAAGTTGTTCACAGCAAGGCCTGAGGCAGGCAATATGTCTATTCGAGACGTCCTGCCTATCCTGTTGTCCATAGAAAACAGGATTAACCAAAAAGACAGCAAACCCAAGGTAATGTACATGGGGAAGCAGAGAGGAAAAGGAAGAGGAAGAGGCAAAGGCAATTTCAGAAATCATGGCAATCGGGGACCAATTATATGCTACAATTGTGATGGGGAAGGACACATAGCCAAATCCTGCCATCTTCCTGACCGTAGACTAGAAAAGAGCTTAGAGGCACCTCATGTTGATCCCAGTTCTCTGCCAAAAGCAGTGGATCAGGCATAGGAAAATGGCATGCCAGTATCAATCATGTTAAATAGGGGAGACAATGGTCCCGAGGCCAGAGTAAAAGTATTTTTACAAGAACTCCCCTATCCTGGAGGAGAAACAGAATTAACCTGTTTAATTGATACTGGTGCAAGCCGAAGTGTTTTTAATATAGAGGACTTACCACCAGGATTATTATCTACAAATGTTATCTCTAGTGTTGGCCTAACCGGGACCTCTACTGATTTGGTTGAGTCCAAGCCACTTAAACTCGGGCTAGGACAGCAAACAGAAATTGTCACTAAAGTGTTAGTTTCAGACACAGTTCCTACCAATCTTTTGGGAGCTGACATTTTGAACCAAATTTTAGCAAACATAGACTACACTCCTACAGGAGTCCAAGTGGTCAGTAGTCTGTCAGGAGAAGTTTTAAATTCTGCCTGTGGAGTATTTTTAATCCAAGACTCCACTCTGCCATTTCCACCAGAATTGAAAGTGATTCCCACTGAATTATGGGCCACCAGCAAATATGATGTAGGTCTGCTGGATTGCACCCCAGTCATGATAAAAATTAAACCAGGAGCCCATCTCCCACAGATTAAACAGTACCCACTGAGTATTACTCAGACTGAGGGGATAAAGGATCAAATCACTCAACTGAAAGCAGCAGGGGTTGTTGTACCAATTAAGTCCCAGGTCAATACACCCCTGTTCCCAATTGCAAAGAAGCCAGACAAGAAGGGTGGGCAGGTGACATATCGCATGGTGCATGATTTGAGAGCCATTAACAATATAATAGAGGCAGATACCCCGATCGTGCCCAACCCCCGCACTTTACTAAGTGGAATACCTGCCTCCAGCACCTGCTTTACAGTGATTGATCTTGCAAATGCTTTCTTTTCGGTGCCCCTGCACCCAGATTGCTGGCACCTTTTTTCATTTACCCATGATGCCCAAAAGTTAGCATGGACAAGATTGCCCCAAGGCTGTGTGAGTAGCCCCTCTGAATATAATACTGCGTTAAAGTATTGGACCAATGGTCCCCCTCACACCCAAACACAGTTTTGCTTCAGTACATAGACGATTTGCTTATTTGTTCTGATACAGAGGACATTTGTAGCAGAGAAACAGTAAGCCTTCTCCTGTTTCTCTATAACAGTAACAACAAAGTTAGCAAAGATAAGCTACAATACTGCCAAGAGAAAGTGATCTTCCTGGGTCACTGCATTTCACATGGAATCTGTCACCTAACCCCAGATCGAGTTAAAACTCTACAAAACTTTGAAAAGCCAAGAAATGTCCGGCAACTACGTGCCTTCCTGGGGTTAGTGGGATATTGTAGGGACTGGATTCCAAATGCATCAGAACTTATGGCTCCTCTATATGAGGCTACCACTAGAAACCCTTTCAAACTCACATGGGACAATGAATTGCAGATGAAGGAGCTTATTAAAATTTTGTCTGAAGCTCCCGCCATTGGACTTCCTGACTATACTAAGACTTTCTCGTTGTTCTGTCATGAAGTCAATGGATTTGCTGCAGGTGTACTCACCCAGCTACATGGAGACAAACAGAGGCCTGTGATGTATGTGTCAGCCTCATTAGACCCTGTCATCAAAGGCTCCCCCAGTTGTATGCGAGCCATAGCAGCCTGCATTTTGCTGCTAGACAAAGTAACGGAGCTTATACTAGATTCTGCTCTGATCCTGTATGTGCCACATGCAGTACAGGAAATCATGAATCAAGTAAATACTAGACATGTGTCTGCCAGTAGATTTGACAAGTACCAGTCTGCTCTTTTTGCTCCATCGAATTTAACAATCAAACGATGTGTTACTTTAAATCCGGCTACTCTTCTTCCTATAATTGATGAGGAAGATGCAACAAATGGTACTGATGTAGAACCTGAGAGTTTTTCTCATGATTGTATGGCTCTTATGGAGGTAGAAAGGGCCTCTGTCACACCAGCTGTCGTGAATTTTCAGTCAGAATAAGTTGTGCCTTTTTAAGGACAGGTTTCCCGCACAATAATTATCCTTGAGTAATTTTTAACGAAGATATTTTTAAGATACAAAATCAATCAATATGACACAGTCTATACTTGTGAAACTCATTCACGGAGACGTGTGGTCACACAAAATAGAAATTTTATTGGTAAACAAACACAAATAATCACATGAAATTATGATACCGATTGCGTTACATGAACGTCTTGAAAATCAATAAAAACACTTGCAAAAATGGGCGTACCGTCCCTTTTGACCTAATACCACCATGATAACTTCTCGGTAGAATCAATAACCTTGTGAATTTGACAATTAAACAGAACATCTGTATTTCACACGTACAACCGTTACTTTGCTGCAGGTAAGTAAATGGTTAAAATTGTGAAATAAATTAGATGTTTGCTTTGTCAATAAATGTGGCGACTATGCAAAAAGAAAAATATAATGAAAAATCTGAATCTTTAGAGAAAAATCTACAGGGCGGTTATTGATTCGGGAGAATGATATCAACTGTATAATATTCAATACATCAATATTTGTGAGAACATATCAATATTTGAGAGAACATGCAAAATAAAATCAACATGACATAATTACCCATTCCAGGATGGCTACTGTTCCTATCGGCTGGTTCCCAGAGTTAAGATGGCTGCCGTAGTTTCAAAATGGATACTCCTAAAGAGGATTTACTTCTTGTGACCTCCGAGTTCTAAGTATTAGGTGTTGAGGAATTTTCATGAATGTAAAGAGATGTATTCATGCATGGTGCATGAGTGTCAGTCTGGGAGTGTGTGTGTCCCCCAGTGTCCCCCCCTTCAGGGTGGATCCCTGAGCTCTCCCCCTGAGCTCTCTCCTCCTTTCGTTCGTTCCCGTCTCCCATCTTCCTTGCCTCTAAATACCATTTCAGATAATAAGACCATAAAAATTATAATGGCTCGGCCCAAAAGGAGGTGGCTCACTTCCCATTGGGTTAGGAGACTTAATTATTAACTTCCTCTGGAAATTTAGTGAGTTCAAATAATACCACCTTCAACCACCAGGTGTCTCACACATGTTTTGAGTCCATCCTTTTAAATTAATACGTCCTATTTTCATAAGGTGTATAATGGGAAGGATAAATATACTTTTAAATATTCTGGTACTCGGTCTAATGTAAAATGCACTCAGTATAAGTTTGATTAATCATCATTACATAACTTGGTTATATAACTGTATCTCTATAAATGTATATCTGTAAACTGGTCTATCTAGGAAACACACACATTGTTATATATTTCATCAATACCACATAAAATGATTAACTATATGGATACCTGTATAACTTCTGGTATCTCCACTGAACATTTGTTTATCTTAAGTGTAGGCTACAACCTTATATGATTATAATCATGATTATATGTTTTTCCTAATACTAATTCGTTACCTAAAACACTTCTACTTATAAAATCACACTTTCATATACATTTTCTTCATAGCAAAGTTGTTGGGTCTGCCGACGCCAACATTATAATGTCTCTGTGACCTACAATGTCAGAGATAGTTTAAAATGACTTATGATAACCTTATTGATACCTTATATTATTTTAACTAGCACAATATTCAACTTTCACTAATGTGTTGAGAGGGACCTTGAACATTCTCACTGGGTGTCTAGAAATGACTTGTTTGTCGAAACCATCCTAAATGTTCAAACAATGGGTTCTCTTAGCCAAGGTGTTAGCTATTTAAACAGTTCTCCACTCAAACACAATGAGTGAGGTTATCTCTATGCTATAAAAATCTATGTCTCCTTGTGTCCTTTGGCAACTTTTTGTTTCTTCACAATACCATGTAAATATCTCCTTGTTTTGTGACAGGAATAGTCTTTGTTCCAATAGCTTCCTTGACAATACATGCTTGTAAAAGTCTTCAATATTTGAGGTAGTAAAGGAAAGCTTTTTCAAACATGAGAATGTCCATTTTATCCTAAAGGTCCCCAAGAGGGCAACAGTTCAACTATTTTTTTAGGGATAAGCATCTCTCATGTTTCTGCCAGGAAATATAAAATATATTTCTTCAGGAATTCACAACAAATCCCCCCTTGTGAAGTGTTCAAATGCCGGGAGTCGTTTGAAAGACTTCACCACCGCCACATATTGAAGAAATATGGCTCCCTTCTGGTTTTGTAATTTTAGTCGTGGAGATGGATCCAGATTGTGGATCTATGTTGAAAGGGTGTAGACACCTTCATGTGGGTGTAACTCTTTGAATGAGAAGGGAAAACACAAAATGGGTTGGTGATCGATGTGTGCATCTCAGGGCCGTCATCCGTTGGTTGGCGGGAAATGGATCACTTCGGGCACCTTTGGGTCTTGGCCGTCCTGGGAGGTTTGCCCGTGTAGACTGGCCATCAGTGGTGTTCCAGAATCCCCCATACGGTTCCTTCGCCGGATGTTTCACATACATTGGGCTCTCGGTTCTGTTGACCGGCTCATGGACATCTTAGTCCTGTAAGGGAAAATGGATTCCGTTAGAGAAGACATATATAGTCTCCTTTTTTTTTTTTACATGATCTGTGTTTGAGATCTCAATGTTAAGCTGGTATCCTGGGCTTCCTCAGAGCCTCTTTTTTTTTTTTCATTGTGTCATCAGTCCTTTAACTAAACGCTCTGGATAGCAGGACAATGTATGAAACATTTGCTCTGGGTGACAAAGCTTCAGGGCTTATTAACATGAGGACATTTCTTTACGGCTGTGGATACCAGACATGAATGACTGACTGACATTCTTCAGAACCATTTTTTTTTTTTTTTTAGCTTACTTGTAGCGGTTCTGGACTAATAACAATTAAAACATTTAAGTTTGACATGTGACACTTATTGTCAGTACTAAGATATTTGACATTATAGTCAACCTTCTACTTGTGAGGAATAAAACAAATAAAATCTCCCCCCTTTGGGGTGTCAATACAATTCATTTGAGGCAATCAAACTACCTTATGCGGGTGACTCCTCATCTTTTACCAAAATATCAAACCATTTAGGCCTCCTGATATTAATGTCTTTAGGATTCGGTCTTCCTCTGGAATCACCGTCTTAGGCGACTTCTTGAAATTAGGCTGTTTGGAGCGACCTGTTTATGTCAGAGGAATGAAGTGACCACTGAAAAATAGGAGAATAATTAATATCTAACAACCACCATCCCCCGGTAGGGATTTCAGGATCCTCATTACTGTGACCTGGGGAAAAACATGGTGTTAGAACTTCTGTCTCCTATACCTTTATTCAGTGCATTCCTCTGATTTATTTTACCATAGGCGCTTCAAAGGCTCTGTGGCCCTTGGTTGGCCACAGGATTTGCTACTTGAAGAAATGCTATTCACTTTCCGTACAGCAATAAAACCGTGTAACATATTCATAATTTGAACGATTTTGGATTTTGCATTGCTTACGGGTTGATCAGAATTGGGTCGTGGGACCCGGTGTCTGTACTTTCTAGGGGCTACTGGCTCAGTTTGATCAGACATATCCCCATCAGAACCACTGTCTTCATTTTGGGATATTTGTCTGGGCCTTAGTTGCTCCCTATTTTTCCGGGGATTTTGGGGTGTCCTACCCTGTGATTGCTCCCTATTTACCTGTGTAGGCCCCCGGGGCCAATCACACTGGTGAGGGTGTCTACCCTTAGGTCTAATTCTGACCCGTGGGAGATACACCCTATAGTTTCTTTCAAAGTTTGGGCCAGGATCCCATGGGTGGTACTCCTGAGGTGGTCTTTGCTCCCCCCTTCGATTTGGTGGGGTATCTGGTCTCCTACTAGGGAAACTCTTTGGCACGTCTCCTCTGACTATGTCAGCGTATGTCTTTTTCTGGGTTTCACCATGTACTGATTTAGGAGATACATGAATCTCATTCACAAATTTATTTGAGGGCTCAGGCCCCCCTTTGTTTTCATCAGTCTGTTGGAAAGAATACAAATTGTTACTCTCTTTTACCAATGACTCCGGTGGACACCCCCCTTTGTAACCTTTTGCTAAACTCACTTTTATGTAGTTAGGTAGGGCCTTGAAAGATGTGGATTTAAACTCAGGGTGGTTGTGATCTGGCTCCTTTTCTGCTACGTGGGAAGCACTTTTGAGCACAGCCAGATTTTCGAGGCCTAAAACTGATAGGGTATTTTCATAGGTCTCGATGTGGTCAATAACGCACATGGATCCCTCTTCCTTAAAGACTGGGACAGCATCATTTACAAATTTTATTATTTCTGAGGTGTCTTGTTTAGGGGTGTCTGGCTTTTTCTCTGATCCCAAAGAAAATTGATTAGATCCCCTTTCATGTGGTACTTCACTTTTTACCGTTTGCTCCACAGATGGCTTGGGGTAGGATATTGGTTCTTTTTCTGATTCCTCCCCATTGTCTGTCTCCCAACTTTCATATTCAGATTCAGAGTCAGATTTTGAAGTACTGTCAGACTCGTCACTAAAGACTGGGACAGCATCATTTACAAATTTTATTATTTCTGAGGTATCTTGTTTAGGGGTGTCTAGCTTTTTCTTTGATCCCAAAGAAAATTGATTAGACCCCCTTTCATGTGGTGGTTCAATTTTTACCGTTTGCTCCACAGGTGGCTTGGAGTAGGATATTGGTTCTTTTTCTGATTTCTCCCCATTGTCTGACTCCCAACCTTCATATTCAGAATCAGATTCAGAGTCAGATTCTGAAGTACTGTCAGACTCGTCACTAAAGACTGGGACAGCATCATTTACAAATTTTTTTATTTCTGAGGTATCTTGTTTAGGGGTGTCTAGCTTTTTCTTTGATCCCAAAGAAAATTGATTAGATCCCCTTTCATGTGGTACTTCACTTTTTACTCCCCTTTGCTCTACAGATGGCTTGGGGTAAGATATTGATTCTTTTTCCGATTCCTCCTCATCGTCTGACTCCCAACCTTCATATTCAGAATCAGAGTCAGAATCATATTCAGAGTCAGATTCTGAAGTACTATCAAACTCGTCCCTTTCAGGGATGTGTATCTGAGTATTACCCTGGGGCATAAACTTCATTTGTTCTATTACTTTTTCTAATTGCTTAATTAGAGGTTCATGCCAACTTCCTGAATTTCCACTGCCTATTACTCGGCAACTTCCTAAATTTCCACTGCCTATTACTCGGCAATTTTCGTCAGGAGACTCGTTTTCCTGCAGAAAACTCTCCCTCTCCTCTATTAATTGTTCCCACTCTTTACTTATTTGGTGGAGTCCGTCCATAATTGTTTTAGCATCCCTTTTTGCTTGTTCAATTTTATCTAGAAAATCTAAGGTATCATCTTTCTGTTGGGTACTTTGATATTTGAACTCAATCTGAAGATACAGCAGGATAATACTTAATTCCAAAAGAAGGTGATCAAGCCTTTTTATTCCCTTTGTCTTAGAGAAGCTGTCTGTGAGTTCATCACTTTGACCTTCCGCGTTCCACATGTCTTTCATTAACTGACTGGCGCGGCTTTTACGGTCTTTAATGTATGCTTCTAGACCAGTCTCATTAGACAAACTTTTTCTGACATGATCCGTCATTTCAATTTTAGAAATTATTTCCAACATTTCCTGTACTTGTACCAATTTTCTCTGAGTACTCATACTACCACTAAGGGCTGACTCTTGATAATCCCCCCCAACATGAAATTCACTTTGACCAGACATTTTTTTTTTTTTTTTGCAAACAACAAAAAAATTAATAATTAAAATTTCATGCAAAGTATTATGTATGTCACCACCATAACTATGATTGATCTTGTACAAAACATCGACGTTATCTCAGCTCAGTGCCTCCATTATGTCGTGAATTTTCAGTCAGAATAAGTTGTGCCTTTTTAAGGACAGGTTTCCCGCACAATAATTATCCTTGAGTAATTTTTAACGAAGATATTTTTAAGATACAAAATCAATCAATATGACACAGTCTATACTTGTGAAACTCATTCACGGAGACGTGTGGTCACACAAAATAGAAATTTTATTGGTAAACAAACACAAATAATCACATGAAATTATGATACCGATTGCGTTACATGAACGTCTTGAAAATCAATAAAAACACTTGCAAAAATGGGCGTACCGTCCCTTTTGACCTAATACCACCATGATAACTTCTCGGTAGAATCAATAACCTTGTGAATTTGACAATTAAACAGAACATCTGTATTTCACACGTACAACCGTTACTTTGCTGCAGGTAAGTAAATGGTTAAAATTGTGAAATAAATTAGATGTTTGCTTTGTCAATAAATGTGGCGACTATGCAAAAAGAAAAATATAATGAAAAATCTGAATCTTTAGAGAAAAATCTACAGGGCGGTTATTGATTCGGGAGAATGATATCAACTGTATAATATTCAATACATCAATATTTGTGAGAACATATCAATATTTGAGAGAACATGCAAAATAAAATCAACATGACATAATTACCCATTCCAGGATGGCTACTGTTCCTATCGGCTGGTTCCCAGAGTTAAGATGGCTGCCGTAGTTTCAAAATGGATACTCCTAAAGAGGATTTACTTCTTGTGACCTCCGAGTTCTAAGTATTAGGTGTTGAGGAATTTTCATGAATGTAAAGAGATGTATTCATGCATGGTGCATGAGTGTCAGTCTGGGAGTGTGTGTGTCCCCCAGTGTCCCCCCCTTCAGGGTGGATCCCTGAGCTCTCCCCCTGAGCTCTCTCCTCCTTTCGTTCGTTCCCGTCTCCCATCTTCCTTGCCTCTAAATACCATTTCAGATAATAAGACCATAAAAATTATAATGGCTCGGCCCAAAAGGAGGTGGCTCACTTCCCATTGGGTTAGGAGACTTAATTATTAACTTCCTCTGGAAATTTAGTGAGTTCAAATAATACCACCTTCAACCACCAGGTGTCTCACACATGTTTTGAGTCCATCCTTTTAAATTAATACGTCCTATTTTCATAAGGTGTATAATGGGAAGGATAAATATACTTTTAAATATTCTGGTACTCGGTCTAATGTAAAATGCACTCAGTATAAGTTTGATTAATCATCATTACATAACTTGGTTATATAACTGTATCTCTATAAATGTATATCTGTAAACTGGTCTATCTAGGAAACACACACATTGTTATATATTTCATCAATACCACATAAAATGATTAACTATATGGATACCTGTATAACTTCTGGTATCTCCACTGAACATTTGTTTATCTTAAGTGTAGGCTACAACCTTATATGATTATAATCATGATTATATGTTTTTCCTAATACTAATTCGTTACCTAAAACACTTCTACTTATAAAATCACACTTTCATATACATTTTCTTCATAGCAAAGTTGTTGGGTCTGCCGACGCCAACATTATAATGTCTCTGTGACCTACAATGTCAGAGATAGTTTAAAATGACTTATGATAACCTTATTGATACCTTATATTATTTTAACTAGCACAATATTCAACTTTCACTAATGTGTTGAGAGGGACCTTGAACATTCTCACTGGGTGTCTAGAAATGACTTGTTTGTCGAAACCATCCTAAATGTTCAAACAATGGGTTCTCTTAGCCAAGGTGTTAGCTATTTAAACAGTTCTCCACTCAAACACAATGAGTGAGGTTATCTCTATGCTATAAAAATCTATGTCTCCTTGTGTCCTTTGGCAACTTTTTGTTTCTTCACAATACCATGTAAATATCTCCTTGTTTTGTGACAGGAATAGTCTTTGTTCCAATAGCTTCCTTGACAATACATGCTTGTAAAAGTCTTCAATATTTGAGGTAGTAAAGGAAAGCTTTTTCAAACATGAGAATGTCCATTTTATCCTAAAGGTCCCCAAGAGGGCAACAGTTCAACTATTTTTTTAGGGATAAGCATCTCTCATGTTTCTGCCAGGAAATATAAAATATATTTCTTCAGGAATTCACAACACAGCAAAAGATGAGCCCTTATCAGATTGTGACACACACTTATTCGTAGATGGTTCCAGATTTTACACTGACGATGGTCAGCCACACACAGGGTTTGCTGTAACCACTACAGACACCATTTTATATCAGGAAGCATTGAAACCCCAGATGTCAGCACAGGAAGCGGAGTTGTATGCTGTAGTCAAAGCATGTTATCTCCTAGAGAATCAAAGGGGAAATGTTTACACTGACAGCAGATATGCATTTGGAATAGCCCACGATTTTGGGCCTATCTGGAAAGCACGGCACTTTCTGACTAGTGCAGGGAAGCCAGTGAGACATGCAAAACTCATAGAGCGGCTATTTGAGGCCTTTCAGAAACCAGCAGAAGTTGCCATCTTGAAGGTAAAAGGGCATGCAAGGGGAAGTGACATGACAGCCAGAGGAAATGCTTTAGCGGTCCAAGCGGCAAAGGATGCTGCCCTTATGGCATTTGGAGTCACACCCACTGTAGGGGTCGCCCAGGTAGCGGGGACAGATTCCCCTCATCAAGAGCAGTGGGATGTAGAAACTCTAATTCAGTTGCAGAACCAGGCCCCTGATGAAGAGAAGGATAAGTGGATCAAATGTAATGCTACCCAAAATCAGCAGGGCCTGTGGAGCGCTGACAACAGGTGGTGTCTACCCAGGAGTTTGTACCCAGTTTTAGCACAGCTGGCACATGGCGTCAGTCATCTTGCTAAGGGCGCGATGGTGGCACTTACTGACTGCTATTGGATAGCACCTGGATTTAGTGCATTTGCAGCCAGGTTTTGTGCTTCATGTCTCACTTGTGCTCTGTACAATGCAGGGAGGCCTGTTCATGTTCCCCAAAGGCATTCTCCAAAGCCAGATTTCCCTTTCCAAAGAATTCAAATAGACTACATTCAAATGCCCAGAATAGGCACCTATGAGTTTGCTTTAGTGTGTGTTGACATGTTTTCAGGTTGGCCCGAGAGCTGGCCAGTAGCCAAAGCAAATGCAAAAACAACAGCAAAGAAAATTTTGAATGAAATAGTTTGTAGATATGGAGTTCCTGAAACTATTGAGAGTGACAGAGGAACCCATTTTACTGGGGAAGTAATGAAAGAGGTAATGGAAGCACTTCACATACAGCAAGCTTTCCATACACCTTATCATCCACAAAGTAGTGGTAAAGTTGAGAGACTTAATGGAATTTTGAAAAACAGATGTGCAAAAATTAAAGCAGATACAGGAAAAGGATGGGTGGAAGCTTTGCCATTAGCCCTATATTCTGTACGAACTACCCCTAAACAACCACATGGGCTGTCCCCCTATGAGATTTTATTTGGAGGGCCACCCAAAACAGGGCTATATTTTCCCCAACAGTTGCAGGCTTCTCACTCTAATCTGTTAGAATATGTTCAGATTTTGCAAAGAACATTGAATAAAATACATGAAGGTGTTTATAAATCTATCCCCGACCCAGATTCTGTTTCAGGTATTCACAGAATCCAACCAGGTGACTGGGTGGTGGTCAAGCGACACGTCAGAAAGCCACTAGAACCAAAAGTTGACGGACCACATTTGGTGCTTTTGACAACCAGTTCTGCTGTCAAGTTGGAAGGAAAGCCCACCTGGATTCACGCCAGTCACTGCAAGAAAATCCTGAAGTGATGATATCCTTTGAAAAAAAGATGATAATGTTTCTTTTCTTTTTGTTGTTTGTGAGAACTGAGACATGGAAAAATAACCCTTTCATCCAAATGTTAAAATTGTATGCAACCCATAGCAACGCTAGTAACTGCTGGGTGTGTTCCCACTTACATCCCCAAACAGGAACAATACCCATGATAGCAATGCCTCTCAATTTCACTGATCTAAACAGGACCAGAATAAATGGCTCATACATAGTCTCCACAGCTAATGAGCACAGATCAGTAACTTTGATGGTTTCGAAACAGATAAACACTCCACAGATTTGTTTAAACATTACATGCCCGTTTAACACTAAATGTAGACGGTTGGGCAATTCAGATTGCAGCGGAGCAAAAATTACAGTTTATGGAGGAAACTATGGTCAATATTATTATATATGTGGAAATAAAGCTTACGCCTGGCTTCCTACTAATGTTACAGGTACATGTTATATTGGGAAGTTAGTACCTGCTTTGGCTGTTCACAAAGATACAGTGCGACCAGATCAAAGTCCAGAATACCCTTTAGTGTTCAAAAGAGAACTGTTCACTGAAGGTGACATGGCATGGTCATGGTTCCCTTCCTGGACAGGATGGGGAATTGAAGCAATGAAAAGACTAAATAATTACACTAGAATTGTAGATGAGATTATTAACCTTACTACCACTGATATAGGTTTATTAAATGAAGAAATGGCTCAGCTTAAAAAAAGTAGTATTAGAGCACAGATTAACGCTAAATTATCTCACTGCAGCTCAAGGTGGGATGTGTAAGATATTTCGCACTGAGTGTTGTATATACATTTCTGATAATGAGGACATTATTAAAGGGCATCTTGCTAAGATAAGAGAACTACAGAATAAGGCCAGAGATATTGCTAAAGATGGATGGAACCCCTTTCAGGGTTTAGGAGGTTTTGGTGATTTTTTATATGGCATAGCAACATGGTTACAGAAACTAGGCGCTTACATTGTGATGTTCCTATTTCTCATGTTTGTTATTTACTTCCTCATCAGGCTATGCCTCTGTGTGACTACCCGCTGTACCAACAAATGTACCACCAGCCCTGATGAACCCATTATTGTGAGAAAGCTAGGAGAGAGCTGAACAGGACGCCGTCTCTCTGCGCCAATGTAACAGGAGTTACCAGCAATCGGCTGAACGTAACGCGGAGAAGAATGGTGTCAAATAAACAAAAGGGGGGAAATGACATGGACATTCATTGTACTGTTCATTTAAGCACAAGAGAATCCATTTTGTTCTCACTGTTGAAATGTGTTCTGTAACCTTCACCTAACACACAGACACTTCTCCTACTAAACGCTCTCTACTCCCCCCTCCCTTTTCAAGGTTTTACTTTTGCAATTGTTCTATTCGCTAGTTTTTAATAATATATTTCTATTTGTTAGCTTTTAATAACATATTGCTATTTGTTAGTTTTTAATAACATCTCACACCACCCCTTTCTTATCTATGTATAAAATAACATGTAATAATAAATTTTTCACTGAACGGACATTTTAAACACAGTGATTGAGTCCTGTGAATCTGTTCCTGCAGCTGCAGTATTAACTTTGTTTTAGAGTCCCAATCAGAAATCAGTCATATCAATAGCATCATCCAGCTGAATGTGTTGGCTGAGCCACCAATGTCAGAGGCTTTAAGCTGAGAATAAGTGGCCCCGTCTGATGGTGCACGCTCGAGGATAAAAAAAGAAAAGAGCCTATTAAAGTCCTGAGCACCCCCATTCTGCGGAGAATGGAAAGCAGCACATCATTAGAAACACCCCCATTCTGCGGAGAATGGAAAGCAGCACATCATTAGAAACACCCCCATTCTGCGGAAAATGGAAAGCAGCACATCATTAGAATTGTGCATAGCATCAGCAAGCTGAATGTGTTGGCTGAGCCACCAATGGCAGAGGCTTTAAGCTGAGAACAAGTGGCCCCGTCTGATGGTGCACGCTCAAGAATATAAGAAGAAAAGAGCCTATTAAAGTGCTGAGCACCCTTATTCTGCGGAGAATGGAAAGCAGCACATCATTAGAAACACCCCCATTCTGCGGAGAATGGAAAGCAGCACATCATTAGAATTGTGCATAGCTTCAGCCAGCTGAATGTGTTGGTTGAGCCACCAATGTCAGAGGCTTTAAGCTGAGAATAAGTGGCCCCGTCTGATGGTGCACGCTCGAGGATAAAAGAAGAAAAGAGCCTATTAAAGTCCTGAGCACCACCATTCTGCGGAGAATGGAAAACAGCACATCATTAGAAACACCCCCATTCTGCGGAGAATGGAAAGAAGCACATCATTAGAAACACCCCCATTCTGCGGAGAATGGAAAGCAGCACATCATTAGAAACACCCCCATTCTGCGGAGAATGGAAAGCAGCACATCATTAGAAACACCCCCATTCTGCAGAGAATGAAAAGCAGCACATCATTAGAAACACCCCCATTCTGCGGAGAATGGAAAGCAGCACATCATTAGAATTGTGCATAGCATCAGCAAGCTGAATGTGTTGGCTGAGCCACCAATGTCAGAGGCTTTAAGCTGAGAATAAGTGGCCCCGTCTGATGGTGCACGCTCGAGGATAAAAGAAGAAAAGAGCCTATTAAAGTCCTGAGCACCCCCATTCTGCGGAGAATGGAAAGCAGCACATCATTAGAATTGTGCATAGCATCAGCAAGCTGAATGTGTTGGCTGAGCCACCAATGGCAGAGGCTTTAAGCTGAGAATAAGTGGCCCCGACTGATGGTGCACGCTCGAGGATAAAAGAAGAAAAGAGCCTATTAAAGTACTGAGCACCCCCATTCTGCGGAGAATGGAAAGCAGCACATCATTAGAATTGTGCATAGCATCAGCCAGCTGAATGTGTTGGCTGAGCCACCAATGGCAGAGGCTTTAAGCTGAGAATAAGTGGCCCCGACTGATGGTGCACGCTGGAGGATAAAAGAAGAAAAGAGCCTATTAAAGTACTGAGCACCCCCATTCTGCGGAGAATGGAAAGCAGCACATCATTAGAATTGTGCATAGCATCAGCCAGCTGAATGTGTTGGCTGAGCCACCAATGTCAGAGGCTTTAAGCTGAGAATAAGTGGCCCCGTCTGATGGTGCACGCTCGAGGATAAAAGAAGAAAAGAGCCTATTAAAGTCCTGAGCACCCCCATTCTGCGGAGAATGGAAAGCAGCACATCATTAGAATTGTGCATAGCATCAGCAAGCTAAATGTGTTGGCTGAGCCACCAATGGCAGAAGCTTTAAGCTGAGAACAAGTGGCCCCGTCTGATGGTGCACGCTCGAGGATAAAAGAAGAAAAGAGCCTATTAAAGTGCTGAGCTCCCCCATTCTGCGGAGAATGGAAAGCAGCACATCATTAGAAACACCCCCATTCTGCGGAGAATGGAAAGCAGCACATCATTAGAAACACCCCCATTCTGCGTAGAATGGAAAGCAGCACATCATTAGAAACACCCTCATTCTGCGGAGAATGGAAAGAAGCACATCATTAGAAACACTCCCATTCTGCGGAGAATGGAAAGCAGCACATCATTAGAAACACCCCCATTCTGCGTAGAATGGAAAGCAGCACATCATTAGAAACACCCTCATTCTGCGGAGAATGGAAAGAAGCACATCATTAGAAACACCCCCATTCTGCGGAGAATGGAAAGCAGCACATCATTAGAAACACCCCCATTCTGCGGAGAATGGAAAGTAGCACATCATTAGAATTGTGCATAGCATCAGCCAGCTGAATGTGTTGGCTGAGCCAACAATGTCAGAGGCTTTAAGCTGAGAATAAGTGGCCCCGTCTGATGGTGCACGCTCAAGGATAAAAGAAGAAAAGAGCCTATTAAAGTGCTGAGCACCCTCATTCTGCGGAGAATGGAAAGCAGCACATCATTAGAAACACCCCCATTCTGCGGAGAATGGAAAGCAGCACATCATTAGAATTGTGCATAGCATCATCCAGCTGAATGTGTTGGCTGAGCCACCAATGTCAGAGGCTTTAAGCTGAGAATAAGTGGCCCCATCTGATGGTGCACGCTCGAGGATAAAAGAAGAAAAGAGCCTATTAAAGTCCTGAGCACCCCCATTCTGCGGAGAATGGAAAGCAGCACATCATTAGAATTGTGAATAGCATCAGCAAGCTGAATGTGTTGGCTGAGCCACCAATGGCAGAGGCTTTAAGCTGAGAACAAGTGGCCCCGTCTGATGGTGCACGCTCGAGGATAAAAGAAGAAAAGAGCCTATTAAAGTGCTGAGCACCCCCATTCTGCGGAGAATGGAAAGCAGCACATCATTAGAAACACCCCCATTCTGCGGAGAATGGAAAGCAGCACATCATTAGAAACACCCCCATTCTGCGGAGAATGGAAAGCAGCACATCATTAGAATTGTGCATAGCATCAGCAACCTGAATGTGTTGGCTGAGCCACCAATGGCAGAGGCTTTAAGCTGAGAATAAGTGGCCCCGTCTGATGGTGCACGCTCGAGGATAAAAGAAGAAAAGAGCCTATTAAAGTCCTGAGCACCCCCATTCTGCGGAGAATGGAAAGCAGCACATCATTAGAAACACCCCCATTCTGCGGAGAATGGAAAGCAGCACATCATTAGAAACACCCCCATTCTGCGTAGAATGGAAAGCAGCACATCATTAGAAACACCCTCATTCTGCGGAGAATGGAAAGAAGCACATCATTAGAAACACTCCCATTCTGCGGAGAATGGAAAGCAGCACATCATTAGAAACACCCCCATTCTGCGTAGAATGGAAAGCAGCACATCATTAGAAACACCCTCATTCTGCGGAGAATGGAAAGAAGCACATCATTAGAAACACCCCCATTCTGCGGAGAATGGAAAGAAGCACATCATTAGAATTGTGCATAGCTTCAGCCAGCTGAATGTGTTGGCTGAGCCAACAATGTCAGAGGCTTTAAGCTGAGAATAAGTGGCCCCGTCTGATGGTGCACGCTCGAGGATCAAAGAAGAAAAGAGCCTATTAAAGTCCTGAGCACCCCCATTCTGCGGAGAATGGAAAGCAGCACATCATTAGAATTGTGCATAGCATCAGCAAGCTGAATGTGTTGGCTGAGCCACCAATGGCAGAGGCTTTAAGCTGAGAATAAGTGGCCCCGTCTGATGGTGCACGCTCGAGGATAAAAGAAGAAAAGAGCCTATTAAAGTCCTGAGCAACCCCATTCTGCGGAGAATGGAAAGCAGCACATCATTAGAAACACCCCCATTCTGCGGAGAATGGAAAGCAGCACATCATTAGAATTGTGCATAGCATCAGCAAGCTGAATGTGTTGGCTGAGCCACCAATGGCAGAGGCTTTAAGCTGAGAATAAGTGGCCCCGACTGATGGTGCACGCTCGAGGATAAAAGAAGAAAAGAGCCTATTAAAGTACTGAGCACCCCCATTCTGCGGAGAATGGAAAGCAGCACATCATTAGAATTGTGCATAGCATCAGCAAGCTGAATGTGTTGGCTGAGCCACCAATGTCAGAGGCTTTAAGCTGAGAATAAGTGGCCCCATCTGATGGTGCATGCTCGAGGATAAAAGAAGAAAAGAGCCTATTAAAGTCCTGAGCACCCCCATTCTGCGGAGAATGGAAAGCAGCACATCATTAGAAACACCCCCATTCTGCGGAGAATGGAAAGCAGCACATCATTAGAAACATCCTCATTCTGCGGAGAATGGAAAGAAGCACATCATTAGAAAAACCCCCATTCTGCGGAGAATGGAAAGCAGCACATCATTAGAAACACCCTCATTCTGCGGAGAATGGAAAGAAGCACATCATTAGAAACACCCCCATTCTGCGGAGAATGGAAAGCAGCAGATCATTAGAAACACTCCCATTCTGCGGAGAATGGAAAGCAGCACATCATTAGAATTGTGCATAGCATCAGCAAGCTGAATGTGTTGGTGTTGGCTGAGCCACCAATGGCAGAGGCTTTAAGCTGAGAACAAGTGGCCACGTCTGATGGTGCACGCTCGAGGATAAAAGAAGAAAAGAGCCTATTAAAGTGCTGAGCACCCCCATTCTGCGGAGAATGGAAAGCAGCACATCATTAGAAACACCCTCATTCTGCGGAGAATGGAAAGCAGCACATCATTAGAAACACCACCATTCTGCGTAGAATGGAAAGCAGCACATCATTAGAAACACCCTCATTCTGCGGAGAATGGAAAGAAGCACATCATTAGAAACACCCCCATTCTGCAGAGAATGGAAAGCAGCACATCATTAGAAACACCCCCATTCTGCGGAGAATGGAAAGCAGCACATCATTAGAAACACCCCCATTCTGCGTAGAATGGAAAGCAGCACATCATTAGAAACACCCTCATTCTGCGGAGAATGGAAAGAAGCACATCATTAGAAACACCCCCATTCTGCGGAGAATGGAAAGTAGCACATCATTAGAATTGTGCATGGCATCAGCCAGCTGAATGTGTTGGCTGAGCCAACAATGTCAGAGGCTTTAAGCTGAGAACAAGTGGCCCCGTCTGATTGTGCACGCTCAATGATATAAGAAGAAAAGAGCCTATTAAAGTGCTGAGCACCCTCATTCTGCGGAGAATGGAAAGCAGCACATCATTAGAAACACCCCCATTCTGCGGAGAATGGAAAGCAGCACATCATTAGAATTGTGCATAGCATCATCCAGCTGAATGTGTTGGCTGAGCCACCAATGTCAGAGGCTTTAAGCTGAGAACAAGTGGCCACGTCTGATGGTGCACGCTCGAGGATAAAAGAAGAAAAGAGCCTATTAAAGTCCTGAGCACCCCCATTCTGCGGAGAATGGAAAGCAGCACATCATTAGAAA